>NC_049993.1:14824441-14914137 GCF_000003815.2 Branchiostoma floridae
AATGCCGTCGAAGCCGATATTGATCACATAATTTTAATTGACAAATCATAACGCATTATGTTAGATTGCATTGAACCAAATGCCGTCGAAGCCGATATTGATCACATATTTTTTTTTCAATTTGATGAAAAAAGTTTGGTGAAGCGTCAGTCTTGTCTATACTATTAGTGCTTTTGACGGCTACTTCTTTGTTTTATTAGCAAATATACGATTTTCCACAAACGTTTGCATGTGGGCATATGATCGTTTATTTATAGAATCCCTCAACTTAGGTTTTTATGGTACATGTAATGTTAAGTATGTTACCAAATCATTGCTTGAAGAAAACGAGCATTTCCCACGCGCGGGTGTACATATGTGTATGTGTGTGCGCATTTATATGTTTGTGTATCTGTATGTGTATGCATGTGTTCAAGTGTACCTGTGTGTGTGTGTCTGCGTGTTTCCTTTTTGTATATTGTACATTTGCATCGTGTATGGGTGTACATTTTTGGTGTCTGTGAATGTATTTCCGTGTGTAAAAAGGCGTATTTTCTGTTATTTTCTCTTGTGTCCCTTTAGTTTTTTGCAATTCGTCCCTTATTCTTATTCAGAAAACAAAAATCAATCGCAAATAGTATTCTCGGCGTCCAATAAAACGCCCCGTCTCTGTCAGCAGTACTTCTCTCGTCACGCAACCAACTTTCATGCCTAGTCAATTGATTCCATCCAACCTCGCACACGAGCACGTGACTCCAGCCGATAGGAACCCTCAGCACCCAGCCCTACCGACAGAGATGTTAGCGGGACAGCGAAGAGGCAAGTCGCAAACGTAGACGCTCCACAACGTATCATCCTCACCAGTCCGTTAAGGTAAGCTTACTTTGACAATACCATATTGGCTTCCTTGATATCTCAACGTTGTTTCAAATCGCCGGTTGCACTTTATTGTAGTGGATGTGAATCTAACGTTGCTAACAATAATTTTTTGGAAAATGTTTTAGCAGGAATAGGGACTGAGTAAGAAAAGTTACGAGCTATATGGAGATTGGAATATTGTTGATATGTACAGTGACTCGCTGGTGAGTAATAGGGCACGTATGTTTGATATGCTGGCTGTAGAAAAGTGCATTACGATGCCTTTATCGTCGTTTTGGGAGGCGCAGTGCGAACGTAAAGGTCCGGTGCGAGTCTGCGGTGTGTCCGGTAGAATCTGTGGACATACACGCTCGTCGACGGAATACGGAATATAGTTGCCGCAATGTAACAAAAGCTATATCAGATCCCAACACTTCTATTCTTGTAACAGCATTGCAGCTTACGCCTCTCTAGTGAAACGGTAGCCTTTTAGCTCCACACGAATACAAGATTTTACATCATAGTCACAAGTCACGTACTTGGCGAAGTAACAAGACAGTAATATTGCTTGCGCCCGCATTGCCAAGTCTGTAACGTTAACGAACCGTTAAGTAGGCGTCCCTACTTGATACAAAGGGCGCACGCTGTGGTTTGCACTGAAGATAAGATATGCCATCGGAAAAACTCTGAAAGATAGGCTGTAAGGGATGATACGAGGTGTTTTGTCCGGGGTAGGGTGACTCAATGCAATGATAGCTATCGCTACACAATGTTTTATCAACGTTGAGCTTCAGAAAGACCAGGAATGCTTTAGATGGAAATTTCACACTTCCTAGTTTACATATGAAAAAAGATTAGAAGGATAGTGAACTACGGCTTTGAATTTGATAAGGAAATGTACATATTTTGGAGATAACAAAAATAGAAATTATTGTCACGTTTGTAGAATTTTTAAATCAAGTTGTAATTATTTCTTACGATGCGTAACTTCCTTTTTTACGAAGCGTAACACTACATTCAGTTAAATTATTAACTTTACATGTACATGTATAATTACACTACATTTAACGATGTTAACTATACAGAAAAAAATCATTTTATAACTACGATAACAACGAAAAATCTCAGCCTTTCCTTTAGAAAAATGCACCATCACTGCTTATACAACTTTAAGTGGTGTTCATACTACTTTATATTAGTTTCAGCGATATCATTTCTATCATAAATCATGTCAAAACAGCTAGCAAAATCAAGCAATAATCCCTTAGCCTGCGCGCTCCAAGTTTTTCCGCCGATAAGTTTCCGTATCCCCGACGGTGTAGAGTCGGCGAGGAAGGCAGTTATTACCGCAGCTTTGCTTCCCGTCGAGAACCCTGGCAAAGTCCCAACCCGCCAATGATAAATGTCCGTCTGTGCCGCAATAAAAACCACCAGGCAATTCCTGCTATTGATTCTATGAGTTGTTAGAAGAACAACGGCAGAACGCGACAGTAAGTCAGCATACGGACACTGCAAGTAAATTCTATGGATGACATCCTATGCAGCTTGCAAAAATAATTAAGGTTAACATGATGGCAAATTTTCAAAGTAGACACCATAAATGTTGTAACAAGAATTGAAGTAACAAACTATAGCATCACAGCGATCAAGGTAAGATACTATCCATTCCTGTATTCAAGAAGTGCACTAAAGTAGTAAAGGTGATACTAGTTCGGTAGACTGGTATTACTATCCATGTTGGTTCATGGCTTCCATATTGGCGGCACTTTTAGAACTATCCAACAAGCTTTACAGTCATAGCTACCTCTCTAGTGTCGATTCTCCATTCACTTATCACGCTACAACACAACCTATTTACTCATGTTGGTCTATCTAACGATCCATGAAGAAGAGAAAAATACTGTTTTTTTTTCTGAATTGAGGTGAAAAATAATGAGCGCGCTGATGTAATCCATAAAATTTACTTGCTGTAGCCTTACTTGAGGAGATGCCAATTGGATTTTCCAGTATTTGTTGCCTAGTAGTTATCCTCGGCATTTATATATAAGGTGTGCCGCATCCCGTAATGGTCATAACGGGCCAACAATTGGATAGTACCATTTGTGTGCAATACGAATGGTTCCCCTTGTGTTGGTGATATACCAAGGTTAATGATGTCTATATATTTGAAGCTATCAAACTGACATTTTGCAGCATGTCCAGTAGAGTGGGTATCTGGCGATAGAGAATTCGCAGATGTTGTGATAAAGAATTCAAAAGTGCTACGTCGCATTTAAATTGTCATCAAGCGTTTGTCATGCGATAATTTAAACGAAGAATGAAATAAAAAAATGCGGTACATATCTGTATAGATCTGTTGGCAGAATGTAAAAGCCTGTTATTTAAAGGTCCAAACAGGGTATATGATGTTGATTTTCCATTTTGAAACATTTGATATAGTAATTCAAATATACTAATAGCTAAGGCTATGAGAATTTGAATTAAGGATGACATCTGCGAGCGCATATTTTTCAATTTGTTTTTAAAAAATACAGGTTTTGAAATAATTAATTAATTGTTGATTGAACAGAACAGCTGCAAACATTAAAACATCTGGTACATATGATTGAAAAGATTTTAAAAATCGGAAACATAGAGTATTATCATAGGATCATAAAGTACACGGAAATGAATAAAAGAAGGCTGGAGGATCTGTTGTTCTGTATTCCATACTTTGTGTTTAGGCTATTGCTCGACAACCTTTCTGAATACTGATATTTTTCATAGGCGCACTTTTCTTGCCAAACTTTATTTGCACGTTTGCCTCAGTTTTATGGTCACACAGTATGTCATTTATCCAATGAAATTAAGATAGCTGAAGGTGGTGAACATGCCACGATTAATGCTAAATGAACTTGCAATATGTGCTCGCTACGAAATTATCAATCCGTTATCAACGAAGCCATCAGTTCACCTTCCATTCCACAAAGCACGTAACATTTTATCCTCCAAATAGTGCCCAGTGTGTCAAATATGGCAGAATCATGAGTTTGCCACAATAGCTTCTTGAGCAATTTAGAGGCATTAGGTGGAGACGTAATCTGTTAAGGCTAGGCAATCTTAGAAAGGGCAAGGAAGGATTAAGTAGTTTCTGGCTATCATCTTCCAAGAGCCTGTAAAGAAAAAGGACTTAATCTTATAATCTTGATAGAGGCATACATTCCACGTTACGGGTGTGATTCAAGTATTCTCTACATGAATGTGTGTAATTCCTCAACGCTAGCACCGCGGGAGTTAGTCCCCTTTCCGTGCTATGGTTGTCTGTGGTGATTTAGTTGGGAAATGGCAGCATATAGATGAAGGTATAATGGGGAAAGCTTATTGCGTGGACGCACTGATAGCGAGAGGATGCTTAACGACGTACGTAATGATCGCGTAGGAGAAACGACGCAACGTTCTACCAGTAGGGAAGCATTGACGTATTGACTCACCTTGATTTTTTAGAATTCTACGAAAGCATTGACGCGCAAGTTTTTTTATAGAATTCTACATCAGGTGTTTTCTTGAAAACATTTTTAGAACAGATAATTTCTGTTTCTAAATTAGATTTTCACAAAATTAACTAATTTGAAAAAAATCAAACTACGATTGTCCAATGCTTTCAGGGTATTGCACGATGTGGTTAATATTAACAGTGTATTAGTTAAGAAAAAAAAAATGCAAATATGTACAATAGTGCGAATAAACAATGGTGCGGATGGAAATATATACGTAGGGTGAAAGTATAGGTACTCAGGCAACTACGAATGAATTTAAAAAGAGTAAGACGTTTCGGGCAGTATACACGAACACTTGGATTTACCAGCATTTAAACCGAATATTAAGTGAGGTATAGGCGATTCTTGGATAGATTACCAGAAGATAAGTTCAAACGAGGAAGTATGCTATATTCAACGATGGTAACACTTTGTCATCTTACAAATAATATTACAGATACACAATAACACAAATATAATTTTCATCCAGGCCAACTACATAGGCTACACAATTTTGACATCGCTTACGCCTCTCATCTAGCAATACAGAAATTGAAACGGCAATACTTCAAAGGTCTGAGATGCACTGAAGCAAGATGTCATATGGTTTGAAAGGGGCAGACAAGAATATTGCCGTTAGGTGAAATCATCATCATCGGTCGACATAGAGCAGTCGATCACATGTATAGTACACGTCTGTCTATCAGCAACAGCGTGCAATATCTTCTTTGTCCTTGGGGACTGGAACGTTAGATCAATGAGAACCATGAGGGACATGATAAACACATGTCGGATGTTTGTCGCTGATGTTTTGTAGCCGTTTCTTGGTCTAGTTCCAACGGTTGCCTTATGTTTACAAAATAGATATCATTCATAAAGTATTTTGAACGACTTACAACCACTCTGTTTCATAAACCATGAGGCTGTTTCATTTTTTAGAAGGTGTCCATAAATCATGGAAACTGTAAAAAGGCCAACACCTATAGGACAAGTCAGCTTTGTAGTCACACTTTAAGCCAGAGTTTCAGCACTATAAAATGCTATCAGTGCCAGGGTTGGCTGCTGACCTCCAAAAAGAGCCCCCCGAACAAGGCCTAAGTCCCTAACTTCCGGGCTTCGTGCGCTACGCGCGCGCAAAGTTGCTACTTCGGGGGAATACGCTATCCGGGATATATCCGGGTGCGGCACACAGGACATGTATATGTGTGCCGGATATATCCGGATTTGGCAGTTTAAGGGTTCAAGACCATAGGGTCTAATGTACTAGTTTTATTGTCTTAAATTACATTTGCATTATCGACCATTATCAACGCATTTCTATGTAAACCGAACGTTATACATACAGATGTTACATTGATGCCGTAATTAGTAAACCTACATGTAATGCTTTTACCCCCCACTGTCTTGCATTACGTCTGCATTTATTAAATGCTAAATATCACTTCAATTTGAATTTGGAGTTTTCCCATTCATCTTTTAAAAGTGCAGTACACCCAGTGACTCATGTGTTCATTTATGTATTTAGATATCCATGCACTATCTTATTTATGATAATAATAATAACCTTTATTGCACATCCATACCATGTTGGGCTTTTTACAGACATATACATACAAAGGCTGCAATATAGTACAGATGGCTTCTAAGATCTAAAAAATGGGTTCTTAAACTAGTCCTGTAAATTTGTTCGACTTCTCGTTTCCTAGTAAACTTAAATATGAAGCTTGAGATATGTTGGTATAATGTAGTGTAATGTAGTGATCAAAACGCATAAGAAAACTGAATTTTTTAACTGGACAACTACATAAAGTGAATGAACTTTCCTATGATATATTTCTATGTAAAGAGAATATTTTTATCGTTATAACACCACAATCAGGTTACATTTTATATAGCAACATATCAAAACATGGACAGCCTCTGATAGGCAGAAGCAAAACAACATGGTAAATGGAGGCAGATGTTGAGGATATTTGCTGAGTTGCGTCTGATTGATTTGGGAGTCCGAAGTCCCACATCTGGTTAAACGTTTATCCCACACGCCTGTCCGCAGCATCTGTCCATTATGCTTACCACCTGGTTCTTTTTACCAAAGGCAGTTGGGAGCAAACTTTTAATCAATACGTTCTACAGCTGGTAAACAGAACATACAGCAAGAAATATAAAGATAATTTTATCCATTTCAGACTAAAAAGTCACAGTTTAGCTAAAATAATATAAAGAAAGTTCAGAATGGTATATCATTGGCTCCCGATCCTTGCAAAACGTGTTCGACGTCAATATGGACAAGATGAAACCCATCTACCTCGTTCAACATTTAAAAATGCAAAAGGACAAAAGAATGGAGATATCGTTATGCCCTGATGCCGCTTCCCCATTAGTTTAAACCGTAATATTCATGCCGTCTTGCGTTAAGTGCCAAAAAAGACCCTCACTGGTCTGAATACTCAGAATAGGGTGTATGCAAAACATGATCCTTCTTATCTTTTGCATGAATTATGATAGTGATCAAGAACTATTCACGCCTGTACATGTTAAAATATTCCTCTTAAATTGAAGATATGGTGTGTTTAGTTTGAAGAACTCTTGTCTTTAAGGTGTTAGTAATTTATTAGTCCCTCACATTGAACTACATAAATAAAGATTCATATCATAGTTATTGTTTGTTTAGAATTTTTTTACCCAGCGTACTTCAGAACACATTAATACATTAAATTCTTCAAGTATTGTTACAGTAGTAAGTTGACCATAAGCCAATGTTGAAAAAGACTTTTAGAAGAACGAGCAATTCAAATCTATTTGGCATTAAATCGATTCTGTTTTGCGCAAACTTTCAATGTATATGCTTGTATGTTTTTAAATTTGCCTTGCCTTGTCTGCCCAAAGCTTCTGGATCTGTTATCTGTCTCGTGATCTGTAATCCACTCAAATCACTTGTTATGGATCAAATCGTCCACTAATCTCTACTCAACTTATAAATAGTTCAACCGCCTAGTTGAGCACTGAGGGGGTTTCGAGTCACCTGTAGTGATCCCTTGGCGCCGTCTTGATCAGTGTGTCTACGCGTCGTATCAAATGTAAGTCGAACGGTTCCATATGGTAATGGAAACGCTTTGAAGTCATTGGCAATGCTGTCAGTCATAACGTTAACCACACGAAACCGTCTTTTGTCGTCAATTTGAAATCGCATGCAAGATTTATGAACGGATAATGATGGTAAAATCGTACGCAGGAGGTCTCAAATTATGGTAAATGCCAAGGATCGCCATGTGATGTAGATGCCCGATGTGATGTCTAGAAAGGATTACTGATAGACAATGATATTAGTCATCCAACATTACTGTGTAGAAAAGTTGGCAAGTAATTGCTGGAGCTTTGTACAGAGCAAAGCTGTGGAACAAGTCAATACTATGCAGGGCACCAAAAACTTCACCATCTTATTCTTAAATCAAAAAAATTTACTTGTGATTTCAAATTTGAAACCGTAGCAAACACAAACTATACGTACTGCTGCAGTACAAAGCTCATACAGCAAAAGGAGGTCAACATTTGACCTTGGCCTTTGTCTACCCAACACCATTCAATGGTTATTGACACCTGTCAAATATCAATCTACAATCTACATACAGACACAGACGAAGACACCAACACAATCACACAAATCGAGAGAGAGGGAGAGAGAGAGAGGGGGAGAAAGAGAGAGAGACAGAGAGAGACAGACAGACAGAGACAGGGAGACAGAGAGAGAGACAGAGAGAGACAGAGAGAGGGAACAAAGAAAAAACAAAGAGAGTGGTTTAGAGATGGTGTTTTTTTTTCATTTTTCATGAAGGTAAAAGTTACGTCTCTACCTGAGACGTTAATGGCTTGCTTATTCAACCAGCACTCATCACACCGCTCAGCCTATGCATGGCAGTAACACATATTTTCGTTGAAGTTACCATAAATGCTTTTTGACTTGCAAAATCGCCCTGACGGCAATCGAGGAAGCCATTAACGGATCACATAGTTGTGAGAATGGCACCTTTCAGACATTTGCGTTGACCGTAAACGTGTAAATTTGCATGTCAATGATGGCGGCCCATATCATGAATTTGTAGCTACGCTGATCTCCAAGAGTGTCGTTTATGTTGATGGTGTAGGATGGAATATGTGTACATGTTATCCGGTCATTAATTATGCGTAATGATAATATGTTCCATATGTATAGGATATCACATGGCGCCGTTGTGATTAGGTGTCTATTCTGTGTGACAGCGTACTTACCCTAACCCATATATCACGGCATGTACGGCACAAAGAAAGCCATGTTTAAACCCAGCAAAATGTTGATTCCTGTAGCCCGACTAACACCTGCCAACTCTTCTTTTGTGGTATAGTGATAACAGGATAGGAAATGGATTTTAGATCTGACATCTGGGTGGTCAAATCAAATTGCTAAACTGACTTCCTGTAATGCTCATTGCGTGATAAAATGAGACTTTAGAACAGTAGATGTACAGTAAACATATTTTTTCAACGTATTGATTTACGTTGACTTACAATGTGCGTTTAGTACTTACAATATGTTGAACATATTTCCAGTATTACATTTTTGCGTTTTTTGCCTGTTGCGTCACTTTAGGTAGCATTTGACTTGACCAGTTTGGATAGTTACTGGAAACAGAACATTTTTTTTTAAATATGGCCTTGGGTTATCGATACAAACTTCTTTAACTACTTGGCCCTGTAACGGTTACAGCCTGAAATTTCAAAGGTAAAGGACAGGGTCATATTCACGAAACCAGATGCCGGGCAAATCTAAAAATATTGAATAAAAAAAAATATTGCTAGTCCGCGGCAAATTGAGGAAAACCATGATGATAAACTGTCCAATAGGTACATAGACACATATCGAAGCCATTAGTAATGTTGCCCTAATGCAGTATATAATTATTTTCTACACGATTGGATAGGTACATGGTGACATGGTTCAATAACTCCATTTCGGGATGATTAGACAAAGGCAACAGCTGTTTATCTTTGCGCAACATGAAAGTTCACTAACTGGGAAAGTTACTGGTGTTATATTCTAGTTAAGTTTGCTTTGGGGATCTAACGTTCAAATCAAAGCCGTTTAAAACAAAATGCCTAGTGTATACTGCATTGTCCTCTTTGCAAAAAAAAAACAAACAAACAACAACACCATGATTACACACTAGATCTTGCTTTGTCTACCTTGCTTCGGTATACCAATTTATATGGTGTTTTTAGTTAAAAGGGAAGTCATGTTTGATTGTTTGGTTCTTTAAAAATAAAGATATTACCAAAGAAGATACAAAAATAACATATAAAATGCTAGAACGTTCTCCATTTTACACCATACTTACTCCACTCTCACAGAATGATAAAAAAGTTTTAGAAACATTTTTTGAGGGTACATAATTATAAACGTTTGTTTGGTTATTGTTATTTTTACAAGAAAAACATGTCAAACATATTTTCAATGCTAGAACGTTGTCACTTTTACACCTTACGTACTCCACTCTCAAAGAATGGGCGGGTTTCGGCATTCAATGACAGTGCGATTGACTTACTGTCATAACGCGGGTACACACTTTGACCTTCAAGTCTTCCCATCCTGCAAATTATTGGTTACACCGCGTTACATCCTAGTATCAGGTTACAACATATTTCCTCTCACATCATGCTACTCTATTGTATTCTAACTGCATTGAACTATTGATGGATCAATTGATTACATTGAGTCAGTCT
This sequence comes from Branchiostoma floridae, assembly GCF_000003815.2. Lineage (NCBI taxonomy): Eukaryota > Metazoa > Chordata > Leptocardii > Amphioxiformes > Branchiostomatidae > Branchiostoma > Branchiostoma floridae. The sequence goes on from NC_049993.1 coordinate 14,834,548, forward strand.
GGATGGTTTCAGTACAAGAAGGAAAAAATATATCATTTGTAGAAACAAATTAGTCTAGAAATACATAAGATAACTTTGAGGCACAGTGCATCAGAAGCAAAACAATGGTGATATCCATTATTTGCTATAATCGCTACTGTCAATTGTCCAGGTGCCTAATTGGGCACTTGCAGAAAAAGCAATATACTATGAATTTCAAATAGATCCTGTCAAATCTAATCATTCCCATAAGATGTGTATTGATTTATACATGATGAGTTAAATGTGGAATTATGAGCAATAAAACCGTCTTCCAACTTTTCCTCAGGGTTTACAAGAAAAATCAATGTGTCAAAATAAGCTGTAAAGTTGAATATTTATTAGTTAGGAAAAGAGGAACGCTATCATGTAAGAATATGGTCTTATTGATTTGATTATATGGATGACCTCCACCTTCAAATCAATTTTCCTCCTTACAAAAAAGCAAAATATCAAGTTTCCGTCTATAATGTTAATCGTACAAAGCAGCAAAATAAGCAAACATACAAAGTTTGGAAAATTGGAAATATATATATTGATGTTAATACACATAATGTGTTAAGTCATTTACAATCTTCCTGACTACAATACTTTGCTGTTACTTTCTTTCGCACGATTGCATCAGTTTAAGGTTTTAAAGATCGCTCTATATATAACGAATGAACTTGGAAAAGAATTAAGAAAAAGAGTTAAAACGTTTGGCAATTTCAAAATGGGTGTTAGAAAAGAAATGCATATTCAAACGTAATCAAGAAATAACTTCGAATGATGCAAATTTTATGTTGACTACTATATCATCGGAACGAATAATTTCAGACTGAGAAACACACCTTGTAAAATCAGTACGACATCCTGAATCACGACCAGCGAAATTCACTTGTCAAAAGCACGCGTAAAAGAGCCTTCAATATTTACTGATCCCAAGGGTTGTACCATGTCTGATAGAAATAGGTCACAGCACTAAACGTTCATTACCATTCATGGAAAGATGATGCCTTTGGGTATAAGGGTATCCTAAAGGGTACGTACATCTAAGCTTCTGCGCAAACTTGACAGGATTGTCTATGGAGACCACGGCGGATAAGTTCATACATTTAGAAGGTCAACAGAAAAGAAGGTCAAGGCAAATTGGAGTTGGGCAACCGCCAACGTATTCCTCTCAACTTACCTACACAGTTGTATTATTTCAAAGTTTCAAATAGTGGTAAAAGGACACATGGACATTTCTAAAATGATTATTTTTATATTCAGGAGCACAGAAGAGTGTGTTACATTCAAAGATTTCTAGAAATGTAAAACGTCAAATTTAGATGATATAAAACATAGTTGCAAACACTAAGTTGTCATTGTAGATGCCAGATTTCACAAAGCAGTAGATATTGTTAGTACATTGAAAAAAGAGTAAATGAAAAATATAACCTAACATCATGCAAATTTGCGCACTTTTTTTAAAATTTGTAGTAGAGAAACAAAGATTCAAAACATTGGCAAAACTTGTCAAAGTTGAAATGTTGCAACAGATACTACGATCACGGAAATTTTCATTTCTCTTCCTAATTAAAATGAACAAAATGTTCAAGATGAATGCTCCAGTCCAGATAATGAGACAATACAATCTATTTGAGAAATGCAATGTTTTGATGCTTGTTTAATGTGTGATTTACCTGTCTTAGCTAAGACCTGCCTGAGCATTACCAGATTGAAAAGCCTAAGTAAACACACTTCATTACTCCCAACTGCGTATTTAATAACTCCACATTCAAACACGTCGCTAATTGGATTGATTCTCAATTACGTTTGCTTGACGGCCTCAGAGCAGTTCATCATCAAGAGTATTATAAAATGAATTTACATAGAGTAAAGCAATATGAAATATGGAATTATTCATAGGAAAGACATCTTATTCCGTAAAGAATTTTCGTAATATTGAAACTCACAATTGGGACTCACAATTTAGTAGATGGTAGCAGTAATGATAGCAAAATTATGTATAGTTACAAAATTAATATGTCCATCGAACACGCGTGCTTCCGTTTCTTATCATAAGTACTTCTGCTATTTTGTCTACTGTAAACATATTGCAATAATCAGCATAAGTAGGACAATTTTACATTTATAAAATGTCAAGAAACTACGGCTTTACAAAGGCTGTAAAGCATGTTGCCTAAATAAGACTCTTCGTAATAAAAACTATCAATATGCTGGTACATATTGCTGTAACCATTTGTTAAGCTTCAAAATTTAAAATGATTGAACCAATTTAGCTCGTTAAAGATATGATCTTCAGTTAGTCTGCACACAGAAGACAAACACTATGTAGAGTTTATACCATGAGGACATGAGACCCCTTTTGAATGTTCAAATTCATTGTTTCGGCGGGGAAAATCTTCCTAGTTTTACACATGACATGAACAGTAAACCTTGGCTTAACGTCCATAAAACGTCCTACGAACATTTCAAAATTGTACAAGTCAGCTGATGATCAGCAAAGTCTGGGATTTGAACCATAACCTCTAGCCAATGACCCATAGCTGCAAACCCACATAATACGCAAGCTACACAGACTCCCTGTAGTCGCAATCTTGTAAAACTCCTCCTACAAATCCGTGACAAGAATATTCTAAGCCCGATGATCTTATCTACGGATCCACTCTTTGTTATCTGTTGTGCCAGATGTTGCACTGCTTACATGGCATCCCTAAACGTACGTGTGTGGGAGACAATTTAAATGCTGATTGATGGTCCATAGAAAAGAAACATGGCTGTGTCTTAAGTATGGTATTGAGTATGATTTAACAAATATTGCTCGCTATATATAAAAAAAAGTTGCTTTCTCAACGTTTGCAAGCCATGAGTACTCTGTAGATGTATACATTTAGTCAGCATTTGGAAGTCTATAATAACTAAACTTCTTAAATTTGATTTTAAAGTTTTATATATCTTTTTTCTTTATCATCTACCAAAATATGAACGTTCCTCCGTTTACCAAAACTTGTAGATGATAATACACAAATTGGACACTAATTTTAAGTAACATTATTGCATGCACAAAACGTGTACAGGATACACCGTAGGCCTTCCATTGCTGACAGAAGTGAGACTTACAGTGTCTTTATGTCACAATTGAGTACTATAGCACTGTGATTGTAAAGTAAATTATATACGTTTCTAACAAGATTTACTGTATCACCAGCGGGCTCATTTCGAATGTTTCAAAGGAATAATTGGAACAAAGGCGAACGGGTAGTTATTACCTCGAGACTTCAATAGACGTTCTATCTTGGACAAGACAAGAAGCAATTAAAATTTTCACTGAGGACTAGTTGAATTTGAAAGGGTACTCTTTTCTTAAACTTGGTACCAAAGCCAATTGAGCAAATCCTTTGAAACTCCTTCACAAATTTTAACCAAAAAAAAAAAAATGCTAAGCTACACCAGAACAGGCTACACCCGAAGCAATGTCTAACTTTAGAAAATGGATCTACCCAATTGCAACTGACCAACTCAATTTGTTGACAAGAAACATTCTGTTGTTTTTTTTTAATATCAAAAGTTTAACAACGGGAAACTTTGTCACTTGATGAAACTCTCATTAGCTTATTCTAAACTGTTTTCTATGGGATTCAATATTACAAAAAGACTTTAAGGCTCTGAAGTAGACGTTAGGATAGAGCTTTCAGGACAGAAATGTGTTTGCAAAATGAGAACCTGAGTGTTTTGAACAATAGCAATTCTTGCACAGAAATTAACAAAGTATTTTGTATTGTTACCAGAAAAACAAAACAATGTATTTTCGAAAAGTGCAAAATATGCTATGCTAGTTGACATCACCCGTACATTCGTAAGTTCTGAAAATGATTATGGCCTCAGTAACATGCAGCACTAAGGTCAATTCTTTTTACCGAGAAAACACCCTTGGAAGCACTCAACAATTTAGTATTCAGCAAATGCAGACAAAGCTTTTCCCATTTGTAGCGGTGAAGATTAAGATTTCATGATTCTTCCCGTATCCTAAATTGCACCCTCCACGGTTAGCCTTTGTGACCTTACCGACGCCCAGAGCCCACTGGCATTAAATTGGATTCGAGTTTTTCCTTTGGGGTATTGTATCCCAAACCTCACAATTATCTCTCTTTCTGCATGTTGCATAGTACATATAAGACGTTTTTTTGTTATATCCTCAAACATCATTGGTATCCGATTATATACTATCAGTAACTTATCTGTAATTAGAAAGCTGAAACTATATAAGCAATTGTTCTTTCAAATTCATGAGATGTGATAGCTGGCTTTTGAATGCACGGATATTTTCAACTTCGTTGATACTACAAAAACTATTTTGAAGAACCAAGGAAAGTTTCCAATGTTCAGTAAATATCATGTATTCTTCTCATATTTTTGACAATTGGATATTACCAAGAAGGAATGCCTACGAATTAAAGCAGCACAACTGGGAAAATTATAGAAACAAAAAGCCAATATTCCTGTTGCACTGACGTTTTCGTAAAGACAGTCAGAGCAAGTATTGAAGGAACAACGGTGCAATGACCATAGTAACTTCATTACGTTGTCTGATTGTCTTAATGTTTGTGGGGTCCGTCCTTCGGCGAAATCCAATATCTAATTTCCAGTGTGGAGAAGCCTGCTGTTCTTGATTAATCAGTCACAATGAAGTACATACATTGCCAATAAGGCTAAACGTCTCCATGTTCGACCAGTCTCTTCTTGAAGCTGTCTAAGAGATCCGAGCTATGCGCTTCTTTCTTCAAAGCAGTGCCATTGTGCATCAGAAGTAGTTGAAGGTGGTTTGCAAGCTATATAGGTTACAGACGTTCAAAATGGGTACATGCTAAAAGAAAATCTGCATCTGTATCTATATAGCCGGTGTAACCGCCATTTGGCGTAACATACCAGCTTAATAGAGACGGGGGGCGACAGAGGTTATTTGGCTTTTACGACCCTCTGCTGTAGTCGCGTGTCTCTGGCGTCATTCCGGATGCTACAGTAGCCGGGTCCATTTCGTGAACAAGGCTGACGCAGTCGTCTAAAAATTTAGGATAAATACCACTTAATTTTGGTGTTGGTTTGGTAAAAATAAGTTTAACCATAATGTCATTTACTGACACAGATGAATTTCATGCTAAAATATCATATCACGCAGATCATAACGTAGGTGACCAAAGGCATGATACTGACGTTCATATACTAATTGCCTCGTCTCAGCATACATCTGCTTGAAAACAACTCCAGGACTCGATTGTTCCTTAAATACTGAAACTAACAAAGTTATTGCTTTCTTGAGCAAGGCTTCTTTTGGTCACGACGTTCTAAGACAGCAATACATAGGGTAGCCATTTCGTGCTTGTGTCTGGATGGACTGTTTAGGTATTGTCTGAAGTGATTTGTCCGACGAAAAGCGATAAAGGCTAAGGCAAAAAGAAACGGTAAATTGTGCACTTGACTGCAGGTACCAGACAGGCAAATACCTTGACCCCTTTAATAGTATTCCGAAACGATAAAGAAAGAGTCATCGTCTAGACAACAACAATCCGTGGGTTCGTATGGCTGGCTCGAATATTTTCATAATAGCAGCTATCTTGTGCCCTTGGGAAAGGTGCTTAACGTGACATTCATAACTTTGCTCAGGTGAAAATGAGTATCTAGCTTTGGTTAGGAAAGTCCCTCAGATGGGGTGCTAAATGGAGGACCCGCATTTGAGGAGAGCCACATTTCAAGCACGTAAAAGAAACCACCCGGTGTAAGCGGATCAAATAAGTATGTCAGGAAAAGTAGCTTGTACTGTTTAGTAGAAACCTGGTGCGTTACGCCATGATGCGGTTTACCAAGTATACCATACAAACGAAGAATGCGAACAAACTAGTACGATTTCAAGAGAGAGTTTATTTTTAAGTCTGAAAGGTCACCGTGATTGACATTAATCACTGATTGCTGTAATATTTTAGAAGCATTTACTATAGAATTATACTTGGTTGTCTAAACGTAACCCTGTTTATCATGTAATATTGACTTAGGATGCGGATTCAAAGTGTGTGTCAGTTATCTTGGAACCCCCTGTCCGTTTCTGAATGCAAATGCACGGTATTTCGTGTGAACAAGATCGATCATTTCCCATCAGGTTTTTGTTTAACATTAAGATAGACATTATATAACATGGTTCAGAGAAAAATGACTTAGAATTACTTATAAATATTAGTGTAATTAGGTACATTTTGTAAAAAAACAATTAGCCATGATTATGAAATAATTTTACAATTACTATCATAGATTTAACAAAGGCATATTTCTTGTAAAAACGTCAATTTTAGATGTAATTTTAAACCTTTATGAAGTATCGTTCCTATCTGAAGTGTAGTTACTGTACTTTTCATACGTACTACTTCAATGCTACCCAGACAACAAATAGCTCGCTTTGTAGGTCAAAGCTAAGGTCAGGTTCAATGTTGCACGTTGCCAAGGTCATGACATCTTGTTCCGGGATGAGTCGACATCATTGCCGACGAGACAAAAATGAATCCTTCTGTCGATATTGTCATCCTAAAGTATACATCATGTGTCGTTCAATTCCCTATACCTAATGCATACTGCGTTTTTCTTTAATGACCCGTAGCAGGCCGGTGTTCCCAATTTATTACGTATTCAGTTGCTACGTTTATGTATGACATTCTAACTACGGAATACCAAACTTCGCAGAGCAAGTTTCTCAAAATACACCAAACACGTACTGTTAATAATTTCATTAGGAGAACGACAATGAATAACATAAACATAATATTGGTTAAGGTAGTCTGGTACCTCTCTGTTAACCTGGGTGTTGCAAAGAATGTCAATTAATGTGTCTTTTTAAAGCGCAAAACAAAAGTGACAGAGGCCAACACCCCTAATCGTTACTCCAGAATGAAGGTATATCTGAGGCAGTGTAGGATACTGTGTGTAAGAGATTGTGAGATAGATAGTAAACAGCGTGTTCTGGTTCGATACAGTAGTGATTATTTCAGTTTGTTTTTCACAAGCTTATGTAATATTATATAAAGAAGAAGCTTTAGACATCAAGAAATCCCCAAATCTCTACTAACATTCCGATAAAATCCACCGAAGGATATCAATCATTAACTAAATACCTTCTATGGGACGGTCAAATATGTGTGATACACAATTTAGCTACCTCGTGATTGCAAATACTTCAATCATTGTCGGCGAATTTTCTATCTGAAAATTTGGTTCATGGACGTTTCACCGCATCAAAACCAACAACCATCCTCTTGTGACGGCACAAACAGTATAAATTTCAACTTGATGGCGGCAGGAATTGTAGCCCAAAGCAGGAGATGCCAATTGGAGCTTGAAGCCGTGTAAACGCTATGAAGCATGCTCTACGCTACCATGCCGACTGATGCGCATCATGTGCATTCACGCTACACATGTGATTTAGGATGTAGCTCACTCGGAAAGGGATTGGATGCAAGTCTCTTAACACAGAGCTTATGGTTAGACATGGATGTGATGCATGTTTTCTGGGAGCTTCAGCCTCTTCCGGCCTTGGCATTTATTAAATCAGTAGGCCTGAAGTTCACACAAACTGGTGGACGTACCGACTCATACTTTAAATGCAGAAACTTTCGCGGTGGTTTAATGTTCGCGGTTTTTGCGTGTAGTCTCTTAACATTTTCTGATATCATTACGTTGAACTTAAAAGAGACTACAGCGTACACTGCTCACCCACTCACTCACGGCCCGTAGCCGCAGTGGTCGTAGGGGCTCCACGACATCCATCAGCAGTGATGCAGGTGCTACTGCGAACTTAAAACCACAGCGAAAGGTATTTTTCTCGCTACCGCGAAATCAAATTCCCCTTGAACTTAAATGCATTTATAGTAAGTATCTAATACCAGCTTAAAATGGACAAAAAACAATCATGCCTTCAATTACCAGAGTTACCAACCTAGGATTGATGTGTTCAAAAATTCCTATTTTCCCAGAACTATCGTAGAGTGGAATTTGTTGTCACCGAGCATAGTAGAGGAATCTTCTCTGGATAGTTTTGAAGAATGCTGGCAGTTAGATGTGCAAAAGTTAGGTGTGACAGGTCGTTCAGTGTGATACCTGCCACGCTGCTTCCTTGCAAATTTGATGTGTTGGGCCGAAGGGCGGTTATACCGGCAAATTTTGTATCAATGTTGAGATCTGAAAACAAGACTAAAGTCTTAATCAGTAGGTTCCTCGATTAGCAAACATAACTGAGTCAGGGAAATGCCACCATTCGAATAGAATGTCAAACTGTTATTTCATCATATGTGTGGACTATATTAAACATACTACTAGGAGTCGTCGGTCCGGAGAAGGAGCTACAGCAAACTAGAAGGGCCAAGCGCTTTTTTAACGCCAACACCTATCTGACACCCCCCCCCCCAAAAAAAAAAAAACATGCCAGTCAAAAGGCAAAAAAGGACCTCCAGCTGCAGCACCAAGGTCGGCCACCTGGAGGCCCAAAATCGACCTTGACCATCAAATCCACAACACCTACCAACGTACCAGTCATCATCGCAATCACTTGAAACATTATTGAAATGATGTGCTGTACATACGGACTGGCAAAAAAAACTGTACCTCCATTTTAATGGAAGTGGTTACAATTCTATTTGCAGAGACCAGTGGATCTTTGGAGAACAATCAAAAGTTTGATTTCTGCTGTATTAAATGACATGCCTATTGCCATATCAATTCGGCTCAATGGCGCCTTCCTTTTCGAACCTCTCTGTGTCTCATTATAGTGTACCTTCGATTTCTGTTTGGGATGTCTGCAGAATAACGACGTTACCGACCAACCTTTTTTTTTGTAAATACAGATATTATTGGTACTTTCCCGCCTGGCGATTGCAAGTCGGATTTCCGAAATGCCACCGTATGCTGAGTTCGATATTCCAGCAGCCGGTCTCTAGCCTTTCTAAATACCTCAATTGATTTTCCGCTGCCGTAGCCAATAGAGAATGGTGTTGACCCGGTTAGGTGTAATAGCCACCAACGGTTGCTGCAGACAAGACGAATCACCACCTGTCTTTCGATCGATATCCTTGCGCTATTGGCAAACGCCCGAAGAATGCGCAAGACTTGCTGAATCGTAAACGAGAAATTAGAGTGGATCCTGAAATATGTCGATGGAGTTGGGCGATTCTTTGGAGTAACAGGTATTGGCATTCGGTATTATCCGTCGAGAAACGAATGAACATACGTTGTATTGGTTTTTGGCTTTGATGCGGAAAACTCTGACGCATTCGGAAAGACCCGGAGTGCAGAAATATTGACAGGTTGTCAAGTCGCCTTTCTTCCTATAGAACCATGGGGTTATAAGTTCTTTCCCCTGATCCCCATATCTTTAACATCTGACAAAAAGGTTATGGCCTCAGTACTGATTCCTTTGTAGCTATACTCTTCATTTTATAGATCTGTTGCCACTATCTAGTGTTACCATCAGTGATACATGTAGTTTTTGACTTTGTGGTATTTTGTCCAATGTAGCTTACGTAAGGGTATTGATATGAAATTATCTACCCTAACATTATTATTGACTATGTAATCCCTTGTAAAGGCCGATGAAATTAATGAAAAACCATCCCATGGCCAAGGTACAAGAAATTGAGGTATACTACTCCGTGCTTATATCAATAAGTATCTTTGGAGAGTATCGTAACGGTCCTTTTAACGGGAATGATGATGGGTTGAAGTGATTTCTGCTTTTTGTCCTTTCCTTGTAGAAGTAGAACTTGCTAATTTTCAAAAATTTAATCAAACGTTGTGGTATAAAGTGTTTAGGTTTTTCTGCTGTCTTCAGTTGATTTCAGTTTTTCTGTTAGTTTTTAGTTAATAATAATTGATCCTGTCAAGTTTTGATTGAGTAAATTTGTTGAGGGTTGATTTGGAGCTTTTTATAACAGGATTTCGGTATTTAACCCTCATCCGACCGTTACATTTTTACGACGAATCTGACCGTATGGGGTCATTTTTGACCCCATTTTGTTTTGCTCATAGCCATATTTTTACTGGCTTATTTTGTCATTTCTATGTATTTACTGTTTCACTAACCTATGAAAAATATTTTGACAAGTTTTGGTGTCAGTAGTTATCACTCATTATCATAATTTGAGCAGAAAATGAGGAAAAACCACATTTGCTCTGAAAATCTACCATACTCAACTTCCTTAAACAATGTTTTGTCTTATCAATTTCTAAACAATAATTGTGATGATGCAATAATACTAATAGCATAATAATGTTATCTAACAAAAAAAAATACAATATTTGTGAAATGTAACGAATTTATTACTTAATTATGCACCATATTCCGCCATCTAAACACATACATACAATAACTCTTGTCTATTTTCCCGCAAAGATCTTTCTTGTAGGTTCCTTCTGCACATTCTGTCCATATATTGTTTTTTAATTAATTAGAAACATTTTCACTTCTATTAGCATAGGTAATCAGTGCTTATTATCATAATTTATGCAGAATGTTGAAAAACTGTGTTTTACACTAAAATACTAAATTTCTTTCAAAATATTCGGTGTTTGCTCATCTAAGCAACTATAACCTGTTGCTGTAATAGCAATAATGAGGAATGCCTCTTATTTTATTGAAATGTCTTGATATTTATGTAATTAATGATTCATAATTGGCTGGGGTAATTTTTGACCCCACCGAACAAGACACAAACTTTCAAGTATAGCTTATACAATAATGGGCAAAACTCGGCGAAAAATTGGTAGATGTTGTAAGACATGTATACAAACAAATTCATGGAAGGAATTTTTTCTCTGATGAAAAATGTTGCTATGGCAGATTAAAATACGCCTGGGGTCAAAAATGACCCCATACGGTCGGATGAGGGTTAATGTGACCCTTTTTTCACTAATGTTGCTACTCACAGGGACGACCTGCATTACGCTTAATACTGTTCATTATATTGTTACAAATGTCTTACTTTAACACATTTGCGGTGTCGTTTTAGCATCACAGGCACAAGAAACATCATCATCACCATTGTTCCTCACAGGGAACAAAGAAAATTCCATCCAACAATGGACCACCGGCTGGGGGCCATGCCATCATTACCCGAGCCCATGGTCTTGCCGAGCTGATTGCACATTTGTCTAGATACACCTTTAGCTGATATCCTATCCTTCATGTCCAAGGATAATGGATTTTATCGATATAAAGAGAGCGAAAGCATGCGGTAGCTCGGCGTGAGGTCCCCCTTTACAGTGCAGCGGCCGATTTTGAATAATGACTTCTTCACTTAATGACTGAAAAGTAACTGCTTGTTGCGCGACGGCTACATTTCCCTTGCTTTCAATCCACTTTAATTTGGATTGATTTTTTTCTCGCAAGGATTTCGATTTTAAGTGTTGGCTCTTAGACCATGTTGGGCACTTTCTCAAAGTGTTGTTTATTGATGATAAATAGTACATAAGTTTCAGAGGTATATCGTTATACAATTAGTATCTTATTTCTCAGATTTGGAGACGTATGACGTAAAATGATTAACTTTGATGCGTGGAAATAAAAATAACATTATAATGGGAATATATTTTTCTAAAGGCTCTTTGCTATTAAATATATTGACAAGCATAAGTCTTTACAGTGTGTTAAGATTTCTAGTGCTAATGATTTTACGAGCGTAATCTATATACCAAAAGAGTATTTATATTAAAATACATAGATGTCGTTTTTTCCAGTGACTTACTATCCTGATGAAACTATTTGCTGTTGTTCAACTTAAAATGCGGAGAAAGAGGAAACGATACGGTTACAAAACTTTATTGCAAGTTTAGCTGCGATAAAAATCTGTCTTAAACCATAAACCAAAGGTAACCACTCTGACACTACAGCCAGTAATGCAACTTCACAATCCGTAACAAAATATACACTTCGAATTACTTTTATAGCTTACAGCGTTTTTGGTTGTTCGCTTGCTTACCTCCTCCCTCGGTGCTTTGAAACTTCGAACTTGAACCCTAGCGTCCTTCATCCAATAAGCTAGTATATCTTTTAAGACCTGTAAAAGCTTTATCTTGTACAATAAACAAACTCTTATTGCGTACTGCAAGGCTCTAAGCATGCTGTTTTATGGGTGCAATTCGGAGCAGGTCTGTTCCCTGGGCACTTGTTTACTTTTAGGAAAAGCCGTGCAGTAGGATGTGTATTTACGCTATAGACTTTTACTGCCCTGTAAATGGGTTGAAGCTACGTCTACGACGTAATTCACCTTCAGAACTACCTTGCTAAGGTAACCTATGCCAAGCTTAGTCTAAACTTCCAACTGATCGATAAAGTTTTGAGCTTTTTTTTTACCTTTAGGTCAATGCATAGACATTCTTGTCATTAACAATTGTAACTAATATGACACCAATCTAACGTCTTACATCAAGTTAATCAATAGCAGTTTTAGTAGAACCTACTTTGCACTTTTTAAGTCTACAAATACATCATCTTTCTGGCTTAATACTAAAAAAATCATGAAAATCTATGCAAAAACTGACAAAACTTAAAACCTACATTTTTATGGCATAGAAAATATAGAATGGGCAATTTTAAAATAATGCATCAATCAATTACGCATTTATGGATTGCACAATACCTTTTTAATAGCATGCATTTCAGAAAAATGCGTATGGGTTGACCATTTTGAACTTCTGTTACGGAGCAGTATGAATAATGACTAACATTCCGCCATGTAATGTGGCGATAAGAGGTCGTTTTTGGGTACTCCATTTTTCATGGACCCTACAGCGAGCCTTACACATCTGTTTCAAGTGAGGGGACGCAGTGACATTTAAGTGGTTGTATGAGTGTGCTCGCCCAAAGAGATTTGTGAAGTTTACTGACATTTACTTTACGTTATCTTTTCTTACAATGTGACGTTCACGCATCCTTTATGTGCATGATGGACACCTTTGTTCTCTTATACGTATACCAAAAAATACTGTTATGATAAGTCGATGAAGGTTGGACAACCAGGTAATAAGATAAGCCTAAAAGCAATTACTCAAGTAACTGGATATGATTTTGTAAACGGCCAGACGTTTCCGATAGCAAAAAAATTGCTTTGCCACTTGTTTGCATATTCATTCATAGTTAGGATAAAACTGTACTCAAACTAGATCTCCTTATATATCAGTCCATAGCTAAGATATAGGGCTTATTCACGTGACGTCATCACCCCTTGCTCCCGTGCGCCGCCATCTTGGGGTCCATGCGCTACAGTACAGCAATGTACAGCGTGGGTCCCCAAGTGTCCGAAGAAAGTGAAGTGGGTTGCACGATGTTTGACTATACAAAGAGTCTACAACCTTAAATCTTATTTTCACTACATAAATCGGGTGGAAATTACCCATTTTCCCATTATCAGTGAGGGAAAGTTTGACCCACTCCGGGTCCCCGCCTGTGCACGGCAACAGTGACAGTGGAGTATCAGTTGATAGTGAATTTTGTGGGTGAGCTGTGACGTTGTTGTTCACAGACACTGTGATAGCCATTATTAACGTTAAATGTTGTACTTTTCATTTGTTTCATAGAAATTCTTCACAGAACCTGGGAATATGTTCTTCCTATCATTTGTTGGCTTCGCTGTTTGTGCGGCTCTATTTTGTCCTTCCTGCTTTAGTGGAGTGTAGCGACGGTCCATGTACATGTATTTACGTTGTGCCGGAGTAGGTACCCAGTCCACCGTCGTTGAAAGTTATCTGACCCATCGTTTACTGTCTTGTTCAGATACAAAATTTGTACTACACACATTCGTTCTGAAAATTTTACCAGTAAGATGAGCTCTACTTATGGCAGAAACCCACATTTGTTTCAGAGTCGTAGCACTAGTACATGACTTCGTTCCCGTCCCGGCTTTGCTTGTTTGTTACACGAGAAACGCGAAACAAACTTAACTGTTACCCGATGTGTGTAGGCTTTACCAGTGCTAGACCAACATCCCACCACAAGATAGCATATCCTGATTATGAACCTAAACGTTTTGAAGGGAAATTGTGCGTTGCATAAGAAATATTTTCATTTTTTACGGAGAGTTGCATAGCGAGCCGCTGTGAGCCGCGCTCAAAGTGGACCCCAAAATGGCCGACTTCGCTCGTTGCCATGGCGTCTGGAGGGTGGATCACGTGACTGAATAAGCCCTATACAAACTCTCTTCAATAGATCTTTCCAGTGTCACTGACAAAAAGGCAATGGATTGTGCACGCAACAATTATACTAATAATCCTCAAGACGAATAGCTGCAATTTCAGTTCTCGATTTTTCTTACTTTTGGATTGAAATGAACTTAAAAAATTATCTAAATATATGAAAGATTAGAAGCAATAGTGTCAAAAGTACATGACTGATTAATATACAAAAGAGGGAGGCAGACAACGGTTAGCAATGGGGACGGTACTTTGAAAATGGCCGCTGTCTCACCAGAGGAAAAAAGTCCCGGATGTATTCGACACAGACACTACATCTGGTGCAAGTCCGTGACACGATAAAAGCGAGATGTCGATTGGCTCTGAATAATGTATCTTCTGGGAGATTAAATGGAAGCAAGTGCTGTCGATGGAGGTGGTAAGACGATCTCTAACGTCAACGAAGATGAATGTATAAGTGCTAAAGTATACACAAGGGACTGAATGGCATTAGAGGCTTAGAAAAACAGACCCAGTGAAAAATCGGTAACTTCATTCCTTCACTTTGGGTTGGTCAGTTCTTAGTGATGACAAATGACAACTGCAGGGCTGCATATTTGTATTGTCCAGTCATTTCTTAGATGGCTTCTACTATTTCGCAGAATCTGGTTATTGATAAATAGAATGCTGTAGGAAAGTTTTTAAACGTTTGTGATTGTTTTTCTTCAAACAATATGTTATATTTTGTAAATTTATTGAGCTTGAACCTCTGTTCTTAAGAAAGAATGTTCGGAAGAATAAGAAAGAAAATATAAAAGAGTGTAGAACATGCAGAGAGAAAAATAGCTATGTTTCACTAAAAGTTGTTAACATAACATATGATATATACGAAGTGCCCGAAGTGTTTGAAATGTAATTTTAGTATCATGTTTCCTGTATTGGTGACGAAGTTCCAGAATTCGTCGATATTTCTAAATAAGTGGGCTGTGAGAATCCATATCATAGCTGTATGTGGAAGACTTCCAAATTGAGTTTTGATCCTTCACGGTCTATTAACCCCTGATTTTCTAACCGTATCACCAGGTAATCCATACGGGTTCCAAATCACCATGGTAGCCCAGACGACCATCAGCTCAGTCTGTAATACCTCGTTTTTCATCCTGCAAAAATCCACTGGACCAAATCTCATCTTTACGCACTCTCACATCATTGCGTAAAAGTCTTGTCCTGTCACGCTCTAGGTTTCTTCATGTCATATTTACGGATACTTAAGTTTTCCATTTATACTGACAATCCATTTATACTGTCTATACATTGTCAGTATAGTATTTTATCTTTTATTCATCTTTACGCAATCATTGTATAAAGGTCTTGTCTTGTCACGAACTAGGTTTCTTGGCGTCATATATACGGATGTTCAAATGTTTCATATTCACTGCTCATACGTTGGTCGTATAGTATTCTAACATCAAATCATTGCGTAAAGGTATTGTCTTGTTACGCTCTCTAGGTTTCTTTGTGTAATATTAACGGATGCTAAAATGTTCCTTATACACTGCCTATACATTTGTCTTATATTATTTATAATTCCCTTATTTATCTAGAACGTATTTGACCCAAATGAGTGTAAAATACTAATCCATCAATATCCGGAGTGTTTTTCTCCTCTCCCTCAAAAATTTTACCTCTTTTGTAAGCTTTAAAAGCAACCTTGGAAACTATTTTCTCATACAGTGAGATTTGGCCAAAAAATCCCTAATTTGACATAGACGGAATGGGAATCCGCCAAGCAGACACAAAGTCTCTGTCATGGGTGCATCTGCCTTCTGGTCAACTGGAGGATGCGCCCTTTTAGATTTACTACCACTGCAGCAGTGCCAATCAATCTAGTGGAAAAGTGTCAATTTGGAGTCCCTGGATACGCCATGGCGCCATGGATCATTGCCAGTCCACCACTTCAAGCACAAACCCCGACACTGTCTGTCTCCTTCTTTATGACACAAAGTCAAGTGTAAAATATCCGCTTAAATTACGTCCACTGGTATCAGGGGTTCCCTTATTTAACGCGGTCACGGGGGAGAGCAAATTGTGTGGATATAACCAGAAGGAGCAATGCGTGCTTTCAGAAAGCTATCGTAGACCTGATGTTGGTAAGTGTGCGATGGAGGTCAAGGTTAATGTCAACTTCAGACGGTTAAGGAAGACAAACGGCGGCTTGTTTGCAACCTTAAATCTCTAGCAGTGCCCACATATGGCATTTAAAAGCCATTCTGTAGATCCAGGTTATTTGTGATGGTAAATTTGACAGTCATGCTATTTTCTTCGACTTTACGAAGAAGATACGGTACAGGTACCTAATGTTACATAGTTTTCAATTGCTTTTTATACCATTTGTGGTCAGGTTGAAACTGCTGATAGTAGTTTTTCTTGTCGAATAAAAGAAAAAAGTTCATACAAATGACCAAGTAGCTCAATTGGTAGCAGCTTTGCGGCTAGGATCCTGGTTTCAATCAGTTTGTACCTGTTGGAATTCGATGAAATCCGAGGAAAAGGAAAACTACAATTTGGGTTCCGTGTTCTAGTTCGTGCCTCGAGCGCCTTGTTTCATAGATGGCCACCTACTAGCTCTGCTATAAAATGAGGTGAATAAAACAAATGTCCTTACAAGGAAAATGGTACCATAGCAGCTATATGAAGTTTTCACCCTTTCTGAATCGAATATATTCTTGCTGAGAAGTTTAACTTTTTTCACACCAAGCAATGTCAATATCATAGTTACTTTCAATTAATAGATAAATATCTACTAGACGGATGTGCCCTCTGTGCCAACTAGAGTTTTTCATATACGGAAATAATTATTAAGAAGAAATATCTTGAAGGCTATCATGTCATTTTTACTTCATAAGAATCCAGCGGGGAATCTTTTCATAAGAGTTAACTTTACCAAGTACCATACCCAGGTTTAAAAGTAGAAAGACAAAATCATAGCATTTTGATTGATGGAAAAGAATATCGATGAAAATAAGAAAGAAAAAGGTTTCATGGATCGTGCTAAAGATATTCTCTTGGGGGTAATTTTACACTAATCATTTTGCAACTGTAAGAGATCTGTAACCATTACTTGCTCGTTACTTGACCATTTACGATTTGTACCTGCCTGTTAACGATCTCTAGTGTTGTAGAGTGCTGTAGAGGCCGTTGAACTTTAAGAAACCCAAATTCGTATATGGTGAATTGAACAGTCACAGGATGTCAATATCGTTGGCATTGTTGGTGATCTGGTTGCCTACAAAGAAGGTCTAGGTTTGACAACCCTGGCTAAAAAAATAATGTGACAGTAAAAGATTCAAAGAACTAGATAGAACTAGAATATCATAGAATAACTAACTAAATGTATTATGGAATGTTTAATTAGCATATGTTAAATACCTACAGGAAGTGGTGATAAGATAAGACGTATACTCTGTATCATGTATATTGTGTATAAATGCTTATGACAATATCACGATTTTGAATAATAATCTGATGGACTAATGGTTTCCTTTAACAGGTTTAGAACAGTTTAGTCATACCTTCCAGTATCAACATTCAGTTGTCAAACTTAGTTCTTTATAAGGTGTTTTCAACGTTTCCTTATGTGGAATGCCACGCAGAAATATTCCACGTTATCTGTCTAATAATGTTTGTTTCCCTTTGGACAGATGTTTAACTTTTTTTGTCAATTGAGTTTAGTAGTGCAAATACCAACAAGGACAAGCCAATATTATCATACCTCTTATATACAGAACACCTAAGATTTTATTCTTTAAACGTTCTAATGAGTAATATTGCGAAACAAATATTGTCATCAAATAAATTCTCTGTTACACGCCATGGGAATAAAATAACGTTATTGATATAACCATACATAGAAATTGCAAACGATTTTGTAATATAAGCATTTTTAAAGAAGTACTCATTTAGTGTCTTTAATACAGTATATGCGACTAGATAAAAATCATTCATTTGCTAAACAATGCTGATTAGAAGCTGAGTGCTTTAAAAGTGACGGATATAGCAGCCTCCAGCTTTTGTATGCCAAGACAAGATCTATGCTATTATTGTCGCTGAAATTAAAGTGCAAATTCCCATCAGATAACTTTCCAGAAGAATGCACATATAAATAAATAGATAAACTGATTACCGAAACTTCCGACTAAAATTGCCACGGCGAGCTCTGTGACCCACTGCATTTGCACTCAACCAGATATATTATCCGACTCCGCGGCCTAAAATTCCATTTGCGCGGGTTATGAGCGAGAAATGGCATTCTTTATGGCGTAATATATTTTCTAGTGGAATACAAAAGCACAATCATTCCAATCTGGCACGTGATTATCGATCTGAGAGCCGTCGTTGCTCGGTAAGCTTCGTCATTGTCGGGAATATGGCAGCTTGGATTGCGCTCCTACGTTAACTCAACCGTAACTATAGCCGAGATAATAAAGCACATGACTTATTTTCAGAAACAAAATGATTCATATGATAACTAATGGACAAGTATAAACCTCACTGGGATTTGAAATTGCTCGCAATACAAAGGAATTATTTCGGTTAGCTTGATATATAAGAATAAATGCAAGCATATTAACTTGAAAATTGATGTACTTCGTCACATTGGCGTTCTTTATGCTTGGTTGAGACAAATAATTTCAGCTGATGTGCACAGAATAATAATCTATACATTTCAGAGGATCAGACATCTAGGCTAACAATATATTGAGACCATGCATTGATCTCTAAAACTATACTAATTCACAGCACAGACATTTCGAGTCCATAAGCGTCTCCAAAATGAACCAGTTCAGACTCTTAAAAGACAAAAATAAAGCAAAATTACAATAATCATAAAACAATAATCCAACCGCACACCAAAACTATTACATGTGTATCCAGGCGTATAAGACAAGTATATCACGTATCAAAAAACGACCAACACAAAATAACATGCTGAATAGGTCATCCTGGGTCCCTACGTGTATTACAGTAAACCAATTTTGCTGCGAGTGCCATATTAAAGAGGGCTGTAGGTTCCTTTCACGACATTTGTTGGCCTCAAAAAGATCACAACCTCTTTGATATTGCTACAGAATCAATGCACTGTGAAAATAGATGGTCAAATATGCCGTTCTTGAAGTTAGAAAAGATTAGTTTTTGTAACATCAATGACCTGGCATGTCTACATTTTTGACACGTGGTTTAGCTGAACGAAAAAAGGTATGGGTAGAATTTATGATAAAATTTTACAATATCTATAGTTTAACGATCAACCAAACATTTTGGTTTTGTGGCGTAGTCGTTTTACCTGACAGAGTCATCTTTGAAACGTCACTTGGAAAATCTTTTCCCATAGACGATGTAAAATGAACACGAGATTTCAAAATGTTCAACAGAAATCTTTTTTTCCCAGCATTGAATAACGAGTCGTTTAGGATATCTAAATGTCCTCATCTTGATACCTTCTAAATTGACCAGTGACCAACTAGATGTATCCATCAAATGTAACTAACTAGATCACATTCTTCCCCTTCTATGGCAGACGACAAAAAAGTTATCCATGCTTGTCAAAAACATCTTTGAAAAAGGCAGTTAAACTGTGAAGCATAGTCTGGTTATGCGGCAGCAGGCCAAGCGATGATTATTTTTTGATGCACAGTAGGGCATAGAAATATCTCTTGCCAAGGCCAGACAGTAACTCTACAGCCCAAGAAGGTACAGTAAAATTGAGCCCCTCAAACCCTACGATGAGAGGATGGTGGTCCGCTAGAGGCAGCCGTTTATTTACAGCTAATGCCAGACATCGCATCTTGTGCACGTCTTTTCCTTACGGGCTTCTGTGAGCGCTTGAAGTTTTTATCAAGCATTGATTGTTAAGATTTGCCTTTGTAACCAGAAGCAAAAGACTAGGTTTATTTGTATCCAATGTTAAGATTGCTACCTCTAGGGCACTCCTCAATTCACCAACTTAAGAGAGAGCATTGAGAAAGAAACTTTTATTACTGTGGTGAAAGACAAAAATGATGTACACTAAATGAAAAGATAAATACCAATGATGTTTATGTGTTAGTAAAATAATTGTAAGAAATCAGAGCAGTTACTAGGGAGTACCAAACAACCAACGGTTCATGATTCATTAATTGCATTACTGGAACGTATTTTCAAATTTCTTGTCAAACATATGGTAGGGCATTTACAGTTGACATAACTCAACATGCTTAAATTCGTGACATAAACGCCGTCATAATTCTCAAGCAACCGCAATTAAGAACTTACTGATAAAATTCTGCTATGGTGCAATACCCTCCTAAAGATTCTCAGCTTAACACTTAATCAAAATCTAAGTGGGGCGTATCGTATGTTCACCTCCTGTGAATAGCAATAACTGACAATCAGCGATTATAAGAATTCCTTCTCATTGCAAATTATTACCATAACAATTTAACGATAAGATCTGCAGAGGATTCGCTACGAAAACACCCTGATTAGTAAGTAAATGACTGTAGTTTATTGGAGAAATCTTAAGTGACAGTTTCCGGAACGGCTATGTAATGCCTTGTAAATAACCATAAAACGTAGCTCTGCGTGGAATATTCAATCAGAAAATGACGTGATAAATGTTCCAAATTATAAAGCGTTATCTTAAGGTAACGATGCAGGGAATTGATAGCCTGAATAAACGATCCAACTGAGAATTAGTGGGGAATACATCAATGTGGCTTAAGATAAACCCCAAACAAACACCAATGGTAAATTTGGAATGAGTTTTTCAAAATTTACGTTGGAAAATTATGCAATGTTTGTGTAATTTGATAAGATGTAATTTTGGGTAATCATGTAAAGTATGACAAATAAATCAATAATCGTGAATAAATCATAACACAAGGATAAAATAGGACTGATTGCTTTTCTTACATAATCAGCTGCGTTGGTTTAAGGTTATTTTGATATTATGATTTTATAGCATTATATACCATCACAAATGCTGTCATTGCAGTTGATCTATTTATTCAAACCTTACATTAACAGATTTGAATTAGAAAAATTAAAAAAAAATGCCAGCAATAGGTCTACAGAATTAAATTTTTTTCTACAGTTCAGCTTTATTCAATACATGTACCAACCAACTGATACAATAGTAAAAAAGTAAAAAGTAAACTTGCCCATTAATTGTATTCATAACATAATAATTTCACCGTTTTATGTTGTTACGAAATCTTCCAAAAACTGTAGAAATGCATATATACTTACAGACAGCTATTTTCAACCATGAAATATAGTGGTCATTCAAACAGCATATCTTTGACGAGAAAAATAGCAACAATTAACTATATTGGTATTAAGAGAATGTAAGCGTCGTTATATGTATTGATTATCATTTGAATATCCCACACTATATAACTGTCGAAGATTATATAGATTTATATGCCATTTCACTGTAAATGCCAATAATGATGCAATAAAACGTAAAGTGTTCACCCCCGTGCGCAAGTGTTTATAGATAATCGATGAGATCCCCTATATGCCTTACAATATAAGCACAGGTTAACACGGTATTAATGGTATGTCCTTCCGCTTATGGGTGGCTCATAACAGTTGTTAATCCGCCTCTTGTGAATCCTGTGTTCAAAAGAGATCTAGCCCTAAAAGTGCTACGCAGTGGTAGCTTAAACGCAGGTTGGTTAAAACAGCATTGGAGTTTATCTGAGTTGGTAAAGTACTGCGAAAATTAGACTTTTTCCCTAAAATCACGTCTTCAGCGCTCGGGTCGAATAGATCAAACAAACAAAGGAATTCAGTCATGAATATTGTTCAGCAAATATCTATTTGACCTTGAGAGAAATGTTTATTTTCCACATTACGTAGGTTAAAATGTTTTCTATGTGTTCAAATTTGGGAGGCTAATTGAACCCAAAAGCTTATCAAAGCATTGGACGTCGCTTTTCTTTTCAACTTTAGTTGAGAAAAACAGTGTTTTCACATTTACTTCTGTTGGTACACATTGTTGTTATTTAAAGAAATTACCATATTGAAGTATACATAATAGAAGTATGTATAGAATACAATATATAGCAACGCCTAGTAAACAAAGCATTATTGCTAAAATCGGTGGTTCTATCGTAAACACTAAACTCGCCTAATAAATGCACCAAAGATGATCGTGTACTAGAAGTGTGAATATTGTAGAGCTATGCTATACATGTGATGAAGATACAGCGTGCACATTCCAGTGTGTAGTAGCCCTTTCTGTTAAACTGTGAGGTAGAGTGTTCGAAGTCCAGCTGTTGTTGCCCGGGTGGCATAGGTTATATCATAAAAACAATGTGCTTGGAAGGGGGCATTAAGCCTCGGCCCACTGTTCATTGTATTTGTCAAAAAGACCTATTACTTGAAAATGGTACCATTGTCAAAACCAGAGAAAGATTTCATAATTGACTTTCGCTGAAGATTAAGATCACTTCCTAAATGAAAAATTATTTTATACCAGCTAATCCAGTATTGCTTACTTACAATTCTAGAGAGAAATATGTTTAAATCAAAACATTCTACCCCTCAATTCGTCACGCCCTATATTTGTGTACATTACTTCATTGTAGGCAAGTTTATAACTTTTCGTTTCCCTAATCCATAAAACCATGTAACCGCCAGGTGTTGAAAATTGGGGATTTACTTGGTGTTCAGTAACAACGGCATAATTAATGGAGAACTGCATGGTTTGAAGTGATAAAAGATGTGACAATGTTTAGTTTTCCGTGACAAATTAAATGACAGTCTGCAAAGAGCCCACACATTACTCACGAGAACGTGGATATATTTGTGCGTGGGTGTTATCGCAGCAATGCTCCGCAGGCGTAATGATTTTCCAAATCTTTATTCCCGGAACTATTAGTGCAAGCTCTGAAGACAAGCAAACAAGTTTATCATGCCAATCCCAATGTTACGAAATAAACAACCTTACTAACTCAATCTAATTAGTTACTAATAAGGGATTTGTTTGCTTAATGTTCGGTGTCTTATGGAGTACAAATGGTGTATACGGGACGTAAAGTATGTTGTTGGCAAATATCGGTTTGAGTTTTTGATTGTAGTTTCTGATGGGGTACACAAGGGCAGTCGACTGTTATTGTATTTTACATTCCAACAGCAATAACGAAGAGGAAGTTAGTGCCGTTTTCTTGGAATCAGTTGGTCATACTACAGAAACTTTTTGGAATATTGAAAGTTGTAGTTAGAGTCCATAAATCATCTAATCTCTTTCAGAGATACGCTCCTCACAATGCTTTTAAAGAATGCCTAGGGAACAAATTATCTCGAAACATTTTTTGTTGCTAACGTCCATGACGTCAGTTATGGGATCTAATATCCCTTGCCTGAGTCCGTACTTCAATGACACGTTCATTTGTCACAAAGTACTTAGCTACATATCACCCAGGCCACACCGGCGGGCTTGTCTCTGCACGAGTCATTTGCGTCATGTTCACGTGGGTGGCCACGTGATGGTAACGAAGTCGTCACGTGGACATTACGTAATGCAATTGTCTGCGCCTCCTATTATATAGTGCCATGTTCACGTGGGTGCGCACGTGATGATCACGTGGCTGAGCACGTGATACGCTATGAGAATTGATGCAATGAGTATTCCTGCAATACCGCAACGGTAACAATCCCGCATGTCTTTATTTTACTACAGGAAAAGATTGCTGAATACCATCATATAAGTGCTGTCTGAATTTTTTAGTAGGCTGTGACGAAAGGTGACTACCGCCACTTTAAATACCCTGAGGTTAGTCGTTGAAACTTGCTCTCTGAACCTTGTAAAATAGACTTGGTTATGTTTGAAATAACTGTTATTACTCAATAAATGTTATTTTATTGTGTCGTTGTATCGCGCTCATTTTCTAGAATTGCCTAGCTTTATTCCCATATATATAAAGAACATTGTAGCATTAAATGCCAGCATTCAAATTGTTTTCTGTCCATGGCTTTATGTTTACATTTTTTTATTGTTCTTTGCATTAGATCTTGCATACAAGACTAATTTGACAATGTCTATATCGATGTAAAATTTGCATATCATAAGATGTTTTAGTATTTGTTTTGTTTTATTCTTTGTATGATAAACCTTCCCTTGTAATTCCATTGTATGTTAACATAAGTACGCACATTATTCTAAATTGCGCAACTCAGCGTTCTATGTGGCGTAGAAGACGCTGCAAAGTGTTCTAGTGTTTGTGGATCGAGCCAATTATATATTGTTTCATGGCTTCTATAAGCATGTAACTTCTAATACTAAAAATGCTAGTATTATTACCTTGAAAATAGCTTATAATGTTCCATTATTCCTGTAATTATAAGATCCACGCACTGTATCTAGTAACGGGTACATTGTATTTGCCCCGTGCTGAAAGGCATACCATTCTCTTCCAGACAAATCAATATTGACTACTAGGAAAAATATTGACGTGCAGCGCAAGCACACAAAATTCAGGTTCTTCTTATCCCAACGACGTTAGAAGTGTTTTTATTGCACATTCTTTACCTTTGATGCATTTGGAACGAGTAAAGATGGCACGGGACGGAAATTGAGTCCGTCTAAAAGGTTCTTTGACCGCCCATATGGCCTTTTACAAAAGGGGTGCCCTGTCTAAAGAAGATCGAATCTTCAATACGTTTATATGATTGAGTTGTCGTCGAAATTTGCGCACTCAAAGTCGACATAAACGAGCTATAGAAGCCCCAGGGCTCAAGAGAGGCGTATCAAAGGTGTGATTTAGCTGAGTCTGTAATTTGAAGAGTAGTGAAATCCAATTCCATTGCAGATCAAATAACACCATAAAGCTGTGCTTGTATTTCAGGGGCGCCTTTGCACGAGACACCAAAGGGTTCGACTATTGGGATAATTCAGGTAGGTGTTTGAATTGCGCAATAAAGCGGAGTAGGGATATCAAGGAGAGCATTCTTTTTTTACATGTAACAATAGACCACCGAATTACTTTTCTTTGTTCGTTACAACAATTTCTATGTATGCCAATGCATGAATTTTTCTTTTCATAGACTGAGCGAATGAAAAATCCTTTGGAGCTATGTAAGTGACATACAGGTGTATTGAAGTCGCACATCACCAATATTAAAATGTCATTAAATTGTTTTGTTTTTCAAAAGATAGCAATGGATTGAATTCTGGAATTTTTGACAGTTTAGTATCTGTTGATTATCCAAAACAAAGCTCAAAATCTAAAAAAAAAGAAAAAAAAATGTTTCAAGGTGATATATACAATTTTATACTATCTTATAGAATTTTGTCCTTCGCAAAGTAATTCTATAGATTGCTAATAGACATTACTGTTTAACAGATAAATGAATTTTGAAACGTTTTCCACTTTTCTTCGACATTAAGTATTTTCCAAATGCCTGCGAAAAAAGAATGTTGCTTTTACCTAGTGTCACATACAGACATGAAAAGTTACACACTGAGTGTCATACATTCACGAACAACATCAAAGATATCTCACTGCACCAGATTCCATAGCAATATGAATTCCTATTCTAACAGCCATTGCTAGCTCGCCTAATGGCCTTTCTGCATGCCATAATCTTTTTCAAAGCCTACATGATCCGCCCGTGTCCTAAACACAGAGCCCTCTACAATTTTAAACTCCCGAGAGATAATTACACAGATAGGAAACACGTAGCAACAGTTGAGTGCGACTGCTCTAGATGGTAGTTCAGATTCTCCATTTCAGAAAATCCATATCATAAAAGTTATAAATATTGGAGGGTTGCAAATGAGGGGATTGGTCCCCTACTGACCTTAGATCTGTGACTCTTTTACTAGTTGATAAATTATCCGAGCATACAAGACTACAGTAGAATAAAAATTGTGCAAAGGCTTTAAGCACGTCGTTATCATCGAACAGTGTCGTATTTTCAATGATTGCTGATTAGAATAATCACTTTCGAGTTCTGCAGTCAATACTTTTGATATCTTTAGAGCAAAGAATATATAAAACTCTAACCATCGGTTGATCACTTTCGAGCTGTACAGTCACTTCTTTTGATATTACAGTGCGGAAAATATGATACTCTTACCAACGGTAGGTCACATTCGAGCTGTATAGTCACTTCTTTCGATATTCTTAGAGCAAGAACTAATAAGATACTCTTACCATCGGTTGATCACTTTCAAACTGTATAGTCACTTCTTTTGATATTCTTAGAGCAAAAACTAATATGATACTCTCACAATCGGTGGACAAAACAGTGAGGTCGGATTTATTAAAAACGACCTTCAAAAGAATGATCCACATGTATACGTCTAAGATCCATCAATCTTTTGATATTTCTCTCTTGTGGTTTGATTTTGGATGGAACTACTATCCCAGGCAACGATTTAATGCTAGGACTCGAGCTATTGTATTACCACTGACCGCAATGCTGGTTATTTCTTTTATTAGTTCCTATCATTCTGCATGTGGCTTCTGTGACCGTTTGAAATGTCATTGGCTTCAACTCATTTAAATCATTGGAATGCATCTTTTACTCTTTTGATTCCAAAACTTTGGTTAATGTACTAGCCATGGCGCAGATGGTTTTCCATCGATGTCCCTAAAACCTATTTATCTAGAAAATGCCAAATCATAACCTAAATCTCATTAATCAAAGCGTGCATTATTAGTCAACTTGAAGGTTACGTTTTTGCCACCATCAGTCAAGCAGTCACAAGGCACAATTTCCTTTCATCTTGTTGGTTTCCATTGGGTGATAAATCGCGTACACCCATTCATAGTGAAAATATCATGAATAGAAAGTAGGGATGAAGTCATATCACTGGAGGTATTGAAAGGAACCATGTACTTTGGTATCAGGCTTGGTATTTATCAAAGCAGCTTTCATTTCGTTGGTTATCGGTATTTTCCATACACTCATATGCACCGTTGCCGGGGGTCTCTATTGGATTATACGGAGTAAAATATTGTATTGCTCACCACGTATAAGGCATAGCAAAAGATAAGATACGACAACATATGACCTACTGCCGCAATGTGAATGTATGGGTGAATTTTAATGAGTGTAGCTTTTCTTTAAGCTCTATGCTCTTTAGATAAACGAAGTGTAGCAATAATGATATATATTTTAGCAATGAAACATCTTGATTAAAGGTTGAGTTGTAAGTTAAATGTGTGTGTGTGTGTGTTTGTGTTATGTGTGCATGTGTGTGTGCGTGCGCGCGCGTGTGTGTGAAAGAGTTGCTAGTTTATTTATGATTTATATCTAGAAACTAATTTATAATCTTTTAATGCAGAAATAAAACGTGTAAATGAAATAATGACTGAAATAAGAGGAAATGACATGTTAAAGTAGTAGTCTTGGCCTTAACCCAAATTCTGGTCCACATGGGGGATACATAATGGAGCACGCTGATTGTATCTTATAATGGC
This sequence comes from Branchiostoma floridae, assembly GCF_000003815.2. Classification (NCBI taxonomy): domain Eukaryota; kingdom Metazoa; phylum Chordata; class Leptocardii; order Amphioxiformes; family Branchiostomatidae; genus Branchiostoma; species Branchiostoma floridae. The sequence continues at coordinate 14,862,222 of NC_049993.1, forward strand.
ATGCGTCAAAGAAGGGATGTTATCAATCTTTTGACTTTTAACAACATATTATTAATGGAGTTTGTTCAACTTTTAGTGAAAAACTTTATCAAGTTATTTTGGTGTATTATGTAAGGTGCAGAATCAAACTAGATTTCATCAACATTTTATAGTATAAATTAAAGGGTCCAGGCCGCGAAAATTAGGCGAAGAAATGATAATGCTCAGAGTTGAAAAAAAAACGTAGTCTCCTCGGACTAAAAAACTACAATTAATAATATAACATACTCGGACTACATCTAAGATAATTCATATTTCTAAAATGGATCTAAATCATATAAGATGCTAAAATCTTAGTCATCTGAGATGTTAAAGATGTACTTTCCAATGTATATCCCATCTACTTTCTTATTCGTAAATTGTTGCGCTATTTCGATAACTCCAGACTAGCTATAAATTCTACTCACTGTCCATTATCACTTGTATTGACAATATAGTAGACATGATGTTTTGAAAACCCATATCTCTTACTCAGTCGTAGATCTTCGTAGGAAATCTTTACTTTAAAAATGTATTATCGCTAAAAAGTCTAGATGTGCTGTTGTCAAGAGGGATTCTGAGGACATGCTCGTCCCTTGGCAAGTTATAAGCTAGATGTTAAGATCAACAACATTTACTGAGATGAAAAAGATTACAAATCAGTCATGCACCTTCGAAAGCTACGTGATAACTCTATACGGTAACAACTCACAGAAGATGTAAATCATCTTTTGGCACTGGTGATTTTTTCCAGAGATTATGTTCAAACTTTCGTACAAAGAAAGCAAGTTAAACATTAAAAGCTTTTTCTGCCAACCCCAGACGACCCATTTGAGGAATGTATCTATAAAAACATTAGTCTACAACATTGAGCTTTGATCTCTGAAGCTTACTTTCCTTATATCTAAACGTTGAATCTACATGTTTCAACCACTCTTCAATGTCTGCCCTTGCGGCTAAGCTTTTAGGTTCTTTTGATGTAGTCTTTCCTGGGGTCTTTTCAAATGTGACTGATAGATCAGTCTACTCATCTTGACATGCATTCTTTACAACGGTCGCTTGAAGGAGGGAAACTGTCAAAAGGACTGAGGTATCTGTCTGACAAATTCTTTGCCTTTCCGGAATTCCCTCCCTTCTTGTGCTTCTGCTATCTTAGAGCAACTCTTAAGTACACACGGTATATCTCTTTGCTTCTTTGAAGAATATTTTTGGACTCAGACTTTAATCGGACAAACTATTTTATTCTTGTCAGAGTTTAAATGAAAAGATCAAGGTGAAGGTAGTTCCCTTAAGGTGGTATCTCACTGCACTTGGGGCACCGGTATGATATCTTAGAGCAAAAGTATGCTATCTTAGAGCAACTCTTAAGTACACGTAGCAAATCTCCCAGCTTCTTTGAAGAATATTTTTTGGACTAAGACTTCAACTGGACAAACTATTATTTTCTTGTCAGAGTTAAGATGAAAAGATTAAGGTGAAGGTAGTTCTTTAAGTTGGTATCACACCGCACTTGGGGCACCGGTGCGGCACGGCAGGGTTCGCTCACTGCGGCACTTTTGTGTTAATTTCGCGGAGATCTTTATGCTCTAGATATTGTGTAGTGCATTTTAGTATGACTTAGAAGGCAACAAAATACATAATGCGAGAAAGTTTGCTCTTTGTCTCTGAAATTCGTTGAATAATCGTTCGTGCCCCGCGTTGCCACAGCTGTGCCCCAAGTGCAGTGAGATACTACCTTTAGTCATTTTTGGCCATGGAGGTTGTTAGTTTTAGTTCACTATATGTAGAACACTAAATTGGAAAGCGGAACCCATCCCTCTGCTTCCATCATTTCTTTTAACTTCCCCAACCGAAGTTATGCCGGCACACATTAGTAAGAGGGTGAAGTAAAATAAACTAGAGTTCGGCGACCTCATACCTCATACCTCCATGAAAATTTAGAGCTTTTGTAAATTTCATGCAAATGACTAAGACATTAACATAATTTATGCAGTGTTGTTCATCATTGACAAACGTACACATGTCACAATTATAAAATTCCCATTATTAATCATAAAGCGGTTTTGCAATTTTTACATAAATTATGCAAATAAGTTCCTCATTACCATATTTAGTATCTGCTTATATTCCACCTATCATAATTAACATGTGTTACATTTATTGAAGTCCAGTTATTGAAAACAATGGAATTATACAATTTCCTCATTAATTATGTAAATTAAGTCCTCCTTTCCATAACATGTATATCATTATGAACATCTTTGCCTAAGGTACCCGCATGCCTAATATGATGACAATCCGTTAATCCTTTCTGCAGTTATCCTCTTTGGAATGTCTTGACAAAAATGCCCCTGCAGTTCCTAAATTGAACGTTAGGGGGCTGAAACTTGCTCCACTTTGTCATGACACTGTAAGCTATCTACCACCCAAATTTCAAGACCATATAACGTCCAAGACAAGAGATACATAGAAAAAACTGCTATGATTGAATGTTGTCATTAATTATGCAAATTTGCTCCTATTTTGCATAATTAGTATTTCATCTTGTACAACATTGCCCAAGGTACCTACATACCAAAAATCATGAAAATCCGTTGTTCCCTTCTTGAGTTATCCTCGTCAGAAGTTTTTGACAAAAATGCCCCTGCTATCCCAAAACTAGCCGCTAGGGGGCCCAAACTTATGTCACTTCTTCCTGAGCACAAGAGCTATCTAATACTCAAAAATCGTGACCATAGCATGTTCAGAACACCAAGATAGCAAAACCGGAAGTTGCGCTGCAGTACCAAGGGAAGCCGCTAGGGGGCCCAAAATCTAATCATTTTTAGCTTTCATCACACCCTACCAACACACCAAGTATCAAACCAATCCACCCAGCCGTTCTTGAGTTATCTTGTTTACACACAGACACACAGACACACAGACAAACGCGGGGTAAAATATAACCTCCATGAAATTTCATGGAGGTAACAAAGAACTTCTGCCTAGTATATTTCCAAAGGGAACTACTTCAAAAGCATTTCAGTGAATTCAAATTCCAGGATCTTTTGACTCTGAGCCAAACACAAGGTCACAATGGCATATTTTATTTTTTCAGTACTCTTATCAAGTTACAGTCAAAGTCATAACTTTGGTCAAACAATAAACTTACAACATAGGGTGGGTATTCTAATAAGACCATTAGAAATAGAAGACAATCGTTCTATAACAGTCTATTATAACATTGAATATGACCCTGTCAACAATGATTTGGAATATGAATCTTCCTGCACTGGGAACTTGTGAAGGTTTTATTCTCACATTTTTGATGACTCATAGCCTGAAATACTGACCTTTTATCGATTTTTCTGGTCCCTCCAGTGTGCTGCAAATGTCAAAATCAATGCTTAGAAAGTCACTATGCTGCTGAAAACGCCATAATGTAATATAAAAGTAAACCGACACGGTTGAGTAGCTTTGTATACAATAACTTATATTTATAAAGTCAAACCTGTAGTTTAACTTGCAATTCGAGACAGATTGTAATATATGTTTTTATGGTGGGTTATTAAACGACGTTGGTTATTATACTACGATAATCACATTTCAGGACGATTGGCCTGTATCGTGACTATGAATAAAACTTCCCTTATAGTTATGATGATGATAGTTACTGTATTCATGTCTACATTCATAGCAACAACATTCTTTGAAAATTCACTCTTTCCTCTTATTTATATGCAGTTATTGGATGGTAATGAAGCTCTCATGTTAGTTTCATCAAAAACATAATTGAACTCTTCTGCAGTCCGAATACATAACTTTGTCAATGACATAAATATTGAAAAAAAATAATGTACCGCAACTTTATTTCTTTACAGATACTACGTTGGGCTCAGAGTTTGAATTAAAGTTCAATGCAACACCTCAGCCGGTTGTTTTATTTAAATTGATACAATAGAATTGATAAGCTGACTGCATTTGCTGAGGGTGACGAATAATTGACACTTACAGGAAGCACTGTATTGATTGTTTGATCCCCTTACAGAAGTGTTGACCTTACCTTAGTACGGACACAATTTCATTAGTTCTGCGCTAATTCAGCTAGATTAGATCCTGGGCTATGTTTAGGGATGTTCATGTAGCTCAGATGGTAACAACCTCGCAGTTGTGTTCTTGGTTCCAGTTGAAAACTAGGTGACCTCGGAATAAGTTATTTTCGTGGGGGCTACACCCTTCTTTCGAATAACAGGAGGGACTGTGTTCAAGGAGATGTCCCGGGCACATCAAAGGGGAATTCTAGCAACTCATCCCTGCAAATCTGTACCATGTTTAAAACAACAATGACACTTGCTTGATTATGCACAACAACGTAACCAGCAAAGGCATTTGTTTACTCGTTACTTCTGCTTACATTTTAAAACCGCCAAAGATGATACGAAGAGATGGATTCCTATGTTACTGCCAATAAAGCAACGTAAACACCGTTGTTGTTATGCAGAAACTTTTAGATATATGCAATATGTAACGCTCACTGTATGATCCGTATGGTAATCCGCTCAACAAGGTTTAAAGGTGTAACCATTATCGTCTTCTCTAAAACTCAAAAGATATATTTGATGTCTTGACAGCCGTCTTCCCCAACAAAAGAACACTTCTCGCGCCCTAAAGTACTGTATATGCATTTAAGTTCGCGGGGATTTGATTTCGCGGTAGGAGGAAAACAACTTTTCGCGGTGGTTTTAATTTCGCGGTAACACCATCGACTGCAGTCTAAAACCATAAGGAAAAATGTTCGCGGTGGTTTTAAGTTCGCGGTGAAGTGGTCGCCGCGAAAACCGCGAACATTAATCCACCGCGAACATTTCGGCATTTACAGTATACAGGAGAAACATATGGTGCTAATCGACTTCACAAAAAGCAACGTAGCTGCTGGGTAATGCCCTTATGAGATACTTGGAGTTCAATTGAGGTGAAGAATAGCTGTAGTCCGGATCTACTGACAAAGCCTGCCTTAGCCATCCAGTACCTTGCTAACGATTAACGCCATCGAGTCGCTATCCCCGGATATTCCCAATCCCCATAGGTATGACCATTTCATGCAAGTTGCATCCACCGAAAAATCGTTTTCACTTCCCTAATTGAAAAATGTGGTTATGGATTCTCGCGATCAATGGCGAACAATACGATTTTAATGCAAGCCACGCGCAATAAAAATCGATCTACGTCTTTTCTATAAGCTAGAGACAAGGATACGTGACTTTGTCCGCATTTTCCGCGTCCCATGCAGATTAAGAAGCTCGACGCGCACATGTCTTACCATCAATCAACCTTTCTTTGCCATACGACACCGCGTCTTACATCAAGGCGGGACACCTACGTGCTATGGTGATTTTTATCCCGGGATAAAGTCTTTGAAAAACGTACAAACCCCACCTCGTGATAAAGGAATATTCATGATCACATCCATGTAGCTCCTGATCAGTTAGTAGGAGCTTCACAGGCGAGGTTCAGGCTCCACAGTCGAGCGTCTGGCTTCACAGCCTAGCTTCTGGTTTTAATAAGTTTCTGAAAAACAAAAACAGGAAGGGTATCCTGGTTAGAGTATCTTGCTCTCGTTTTTCCAAAAGGAGGGAATTGGGTTTCCTATTTGAGGAGGTGCCTCTCGCACGTTACAATATCATAGCTCAGGCAATAATCTACAAATAAGAAATAAAAACCAATAGACATATCAGCATTTTGCAACAATTTACAAATGTATCTTTTATGAACTGAAAACAAAGTGACTTCTATTGAAAACAGAATAACTCCCACAATTACAGTAATCCACAATAGTATACTTTACTTTCTTTTCATGAAGGATTTAGACAGCGAAAGTTTTGTACTGAGGAAACTATTTGCAGAATATCAGATGTATAGCTTAAGGACTCGTTGTTATCTATAAACCCAGGTGTCGGCAATAATTCTAGGGATTATTCCCGGAAGTCAATCTAGCCATCAGAGGCGTAAAGAAGCTGTTCACAATTGCAGGAAGTATTGGACCCAAAATTTGAATTGAAAAAAAAAATGTAGTGAGGAAAATAATTGCAACATAAGAGCTTCATAGCTTAATTATCTGTTGTTCTCTTTAAAACCAGATTTCGACAATAATTCCAGACATCAGCGCCGTTAAGAAACTGTTAACAATTTCAGTATGTATAGGACCCAGCATTTTGAATATCTTTTGATATACTTTAATTTTTTTTCATGAATATAAGGACAGCAAAGGTTTTGTAATGAGGAAATATTTGCCAAATATCAGCTTTATAGCTTACGGGTCCATTGTTATCTATAAAATCAGATGTCGACAATAATTCCAGGAAGAATTCCCGAAACTCAATCTATTCATCAGAGACGTAAAGAATCTGTTCACAATTTTGAATATACTTTACTTTCTTTTCATAAATGAATTTGACAGTGAAAGTTTCTATTGAGGAAAATATCTCCAGAATATCAGCTTTATAGCTTAAGAATCCGTTGTTATCTGTAAAACCAGATGTCGATAATAATTCCTGGAATAATTCCCGGAAGTCTCCATAGTCATCATAGGCGTAAAGAAGCTGTTACAGATCTGTCCCCTTACTAAACATTCTGTCGCCTCTTGTCGAAGCTCCAGTGTCGAGGCAGCGCTATCTTATGGAACTGGCTTGCCAATTGTGACGCCGAGAGCGCCACATATGGGTAGGTGATTAATCATAAAGGTTTTTATCTGTCACTAGTGCTGGTGAGCAGATGCATATGAGTGCATTCGAGGGATAAAGGAAAAAGTTAGGAACTACAGTTTGTAACATTACGACAATAACAGACATATCTTAGAAAAAAAAACTATTTCATTATTTAAAAGTAAGCTTTGTTTGAACAGTGAAATCTGTCCATAATCTTTGACTTTCAAATTTTCATATTGCGACATGAACAATTCAATGTGGACACATAGGCAGCAAGCTGATCTCCTGACCACATACAAAATAAAAAATACAATACAATATTTAAAAAAAAGATATATATATATATATATATATATATTAGTAGAATGTAGTAGTAGATACATTTAATATCAATTACAGCTGTAAATAATAATTCAGAATGAACTCCATCCCATCAAATTAAGTGTTTTATTGTATTGGCCTTTTGGTTACCGCCTGTCACGTTTGTGGTGGGGACTCTGTCTGGGTCACTATGTACTGAAGTTAAAGGCGTCGCTGGTTGCAAATGCATTCCTAAACTCTCGAACAAAAATTATACATTCCCAAACTCCTCTCAAACATAAGATGATACATTCCCAAACTCTCCTCGAACATAAAACGATGCATTTCCAAACTCTTCTTGAACATAAAATTATGCATTCGCACAATATTCTCGAACATTAAATGATGAATTTCCAAACTATTCTCGAACATAAATTGATGAATCCCCAAACTATTCTCGAATATAAAATGCTGTCATATCCCCAACGCATAGCAACATTCGTTGTTAGGGTATATATCATTCTTCAAATCTTTATTTTACAATGTGCCTTTAATGTTTAATATTCGTCTTCCCCAAGGCTAGTCACTCAATGGTTTTTGCGATACATTTCCGCTTGTGTACCAATAAGAGCTATCGACTATCCCAAATTAATGCATTGCTTTAGAGATCAAGCTTAACACCGAATGTGCTCAAATAGTGACTTCCTCAGCGATTTTCATCATTTTAATGAGGTAGGGGCGGCGAAGTGGAAAAGGGATTCACATTGAAGCAATGAATGTGCCCTTAAATGCCTGTGCTTTAATCCCTTACAATGTCTCACCATTGAAAAGTCGTCAAATGTGTCTGCTTCTCTGGGACAAATCGATGGATAAAGCCATTGGAGTGATCTTTTATGTCATACACAGGGATAGAACCTGCTAGTTTGCCATTGCAGTGTAATTTGTTACAGGCTATTAGGATCATATTTTTTATGACTAGTCAATCTCCTTTGTGGATTTTTAAATTGCTTTGGATGGTAATCTAAAAATATGCTGTTACAGCGAATTCAGAATCCGCAATTATTAAGAGAAAATAAGTTTAGTGTTTTGGATCCAAGGCCATGCTTATCAAATTATGAATAGCGTCTTTGAGCGCATCGTTCTTAAAATGCTACCATATGGTAAATTATACAAAGCAGGTAGACAGAAAAATCAAATACATTTTATAGATTGCAAATGACATGTAGGCCAACCGGCAATAATGTCGTAGAATGCCAAATAAATTCCAGAGTCAAAGAATAAGATGTAACAGAACAAAGATGAAGAATATGTGTGTTAAGTCATTTATTCAACCTTACCACTTAGACTTAGTAACGAAAGCAAATACTTCCCAATTTTTTTTCTCGGTAAAATCATTTTATTTTTATTTTATTTTTAGAGGATGCTATTCATACAATCAAACCACCATGGCCCATCGTGATTAAAATGTTGCTGCTTTTCTGGCATTGACTTGTAAAACTACCAGTGACATTCATCACAGTTATCTTTTGTGACTATTGCTGTTTACGTTCTTTTGCATCCAAATAGCTTTGGTGAAGTTAACATGTCTAAAATATTACATACTAATAATGGCAATATGATTCTCCATTGACATAATCCATTCGTTTTCTTACCGTGTCTACCCGCGCTAAGATTATAATCTGTACAGCACTGCATTGGGTAGAAGGAGGCTGATCTTTCTAGAGTAAAGTCGTCCGCGAAGTTCGGGGTTACTGGAGTTGCATGTATTACCTCAATGGGGTATTGTTTTTTTGTATGTGTTTGTTGGTGTTGAAAATTCAAAAGTCATGTTTGATCTTGCCCCCTAGTATGTAAACTTTGTACTGCAGACGAAACTCCTGTTTTGTCCATCTTTTGTCCTTGACATGGTATGATCTATACAATAATTTTATCTAGAAATTCGGCTTTTTTAATCGTAAGGGAATTTTACCATTGAAATTATTTTGACTTTAATGCGAGTCAGTTCTGAAATTGGATGTAATTAATGCACTCATACTTAGACTAGTTAGGGTAATAAATGTTAATGCAAACAAAACTGTTTGGTATCTATCTCAAATATTTGTTTGGAAAAATATGAAGCTAACAATATAACATGAAATAAATTATATGCACTTGGCCGTATGTGGTTACCTTAGAATTAATATGACTACTTTTATAAGTTAAAGATAAGAATCTATTTAATTTAATATTCGGTACAACTACAGTTAAAATGACATTTTAGCCATGGGGAAAACTTTTAAGTCGTCTTGAACCTCATGTTGCAAACATTTTGAAGTCAAGCTGCCATCCGCACCCACACTAAGCTTAAAGTCCATCACTTAATGATCACACCGACAACTAACTCCTGGATCCCACCAATCAAGTCGTATCTGCACCATTGCAGACGAATGCCTTTGTTGTCGACCTCTGGAACCCCTTCTTAAAAGCGGTATTCAAAACCAACAGGGACGTATGACAAGATTTATGATCTAATTACTGCGCAAAACGTCCCCCTGCCTGCGCCTTGGTATAGGTCAATTCACTCTTCGGCGACGGCAGACGCGGTTTTCGGTCACATCTGTCGGTAGATTCTCCATAGAACCCTTTAACATTAAAGAGAGCCAGACTTCAAGGCTTACATATTCCCAGACATCGTCAATCTTAAAGTGTTGGAAATGTAGCATGTCTGCGTGCTGGAAGTATAAGTATCGTCTTCCTATATCGTTGGTTAAGAAATGACTTCTTGTGTTTAAATTCTTGAACAATGCATCGCTTATTTCACGGCTTCAGGACAATGCTATAACGACCCTGTCGAGATCTTCTGTTGACCCCTTTCGATCATGTGCTGTTTTTCCGTCCCTACAGAGAGACGGGATGGCGAGTCAGCAATTTCGTGGCCCTCAGCGCTGGAGCTTTGGGTTGAGTGCTGTCATTCTGTGCGCAATGATTGCAGGTAAGATAAAACGTAAAATGTTGCTAGCACTAACGTTTTCCATGACTTTAAAGGGGCATTCTAGTACTCACAAAATTAGTATTGTACCTTATGTTTAGTCTGGCATTGTCAGACACATTGTATCCATCCATAGGCTTGGTTCTGTTAGAGGGTACTTGGGGATTAAAGTAGAAGACTGAATCCTTTTTTATGCAAAAGTATCAAATATTTACTTTATCGTATGATGTAAAATTGTATGTATTTGATACTTCCAAAATTGATACCAATAGGAAAATACCTCAAAGTTTGGCGTAGATGCCCCTTTAGTATGCTATGGATGTTAAAGTGATTTCCTTCAGCATTATGCATAAACCAGCGCAATACACTTGTCTTGCAAAACCTAGATTTACATATTACAGGACAATTTGATTTATTTTACCAGTTATAGTGTTCTTATACATGTTAATATAGACATTGCAAATACATATTTTTTTGTTTCATCAATGTTAGATACCATTAGACAAAGGGCGTATTTTTATTAGTTTTGAAATATTTTTTACATTTGACCACAATTTAGCTACAAAAAGTCCTCTGAATTCTTTTTACGTTTGACGAGATTTTATTGATTTTGATAGCGTTTGTTGTTATGCGTGTATGTAACTAGATGAACCGCAATATTTGAGAATGAAGAAATTAATTGTATTGATATGTGGTACGTGGGTAGGCAGGCCATAACATGACCTCCAAATGATTAGACTAGCGGTTGGCCACGGTACTGGAGAGAACCTTTGAAAACCCCTTAATAGTTTCACTTCCTACAAACTATAAAATAAAAGCAGTAGCAGCTGAACTTACATTTTCTGATGGCCAACTGCACTCAAGTTAGTAACTTATATTAACAGTGCCACATACACCGTACAGATATAAGGCAATGGTGGTCGTTTCTTTTAGCTCCCCGATCGAAGTCAGGTACCCATTCTTACGTCTGGGTGAATTGAGGAAGTCCTTGTAAAGTGGCTTTCCCAAGGTCACAACGTTGGGGGCGCGACGGGTATCGAACTCGGGACCTCTAGATTCCGGGCCTAACGCTCTTGGTAACAGTTACGCCACACACGACGCCAAATCAAATTGCCAACGTATTTTCCACGTCATTCACCATTTAACTTTTACCGGAATGCCTAAAGCAAGACGCGTTTAGCTCTTGACGCGACGAAATTGGTCACACTAAAGCTGGCCATAGCACAGATGAATGGTGACAAATGTCCTGGCAGTTGCATTGTACTTTCTGGAATAATTTCGTCAGTTTTCTGACTAAATAAGGAATGAAGTTCTTTGTGCAAACCGAGGATTCAACGCTACCGGTATACCGGCATTTATTCGCTGGGTAACCCATATTGGTTTTAAACATGGAATTCAGGTATATGGTATAACCCAATGGACGGTATTTCAAATTACTATATATTGAAACATAGCATACTGAAAATATGAAACCACCAAATATTTCTGAATACCCTTTGAAAAAAGTCAATATAGGTTACTCCATGAATAAAGGTGAACTAGTGGTGAATACAACAGTCGTTCGGATGAACATCTGTCCTCTTTGGTAGGAATAGTTATTGTTGCTTGATTTTAATGAAATTATAGCTTATTGACAGTGCAGATAATACAATACATGGTAAATCCAAGGTGCCAACATATAAATGCATTTGCACTTCTCGTAGAATACACACAGCTAACTCATATGGTTAACTAAGTATATTTCTGAAAATACGTTTTAAACAGCATTTTTAACAGCTACACCTAGCCGCATTACAAGATGAATAACTAATTGTTTTTACGTTTAATCTTGATTATTTTTTTCTGTTTAAACTTTTATTTATTCTTAGAAAATGATACTCTTTCAATTGGCATAATAAGGAAAGAGGTAAGAAAATGGTATTCGTCCATCTGTATCTATTTTCATTGTTGTGAATTAGGAACTTTCGGGCACATTTGAGCAATTGCTGGCGACACGTATTCGCAAGATCATGTGTTAACAAGATCACCTATCTGCAACATTCTGAAGTGATTGATTATGAATATTGATCCTAAAGAAGGCGCTTATGGTCCTTGAAAATTTGATTCGTTTGTACTTTTGTGCTGGTAGAAAAATTAACACTGTACTACTAACACATATGAGCTTCCACGAAGAACTTTCTCATTCTAGTACATTTGCAATGTTTCAGTCTCTCAGACGGAGAAGGCGCTGACTGTACAGGGGATGGTAGGGGACACCGTCATGCTCCCCGGGAACTATGACCCTGACCGTGACAAACCAGTCATCGCACTAACGTGGAACAAACTTGACTCCAAAGTCGAAGGTACCAATGTTAAATAGCGTATCGTATATGTTATTTCCATCGTTTCTATAGGAAAATTCCTCGTTCTATAAAATGCCGTGACTGCTTAGCGAATAAAGACACTACAGCCCCTTGAGTAAATTCCATGCATAAGGAAGAAATAAGCCCTTTCAAAGAAGTCAAAAAGCATGTGCGGCGACAGGAATTCTAGGTAATATGTCAAAGGGTAAGGCCCCGAATTAATAAACAGTCCTTATTTTGACCATTGTTCAATTTGCATAACAATGTTTAGACGAGTTTTGTTTTCAGTTCTTGGGCCTTTCCCTTTACATACTACCTAGAATGAGCCATTTTAATAAAGTCAAAACGCATGTGCGGCGACAGGAATGATAGGTAATATGCCCAAGGGTAAGGCCAAAAAATTGTATCAGTACTTCCTTCGACCGTTGTTTCGATTTGCAAAACAATGTCCAGACGGGTTTTGTTTCAATTTCGGGGCCTTACCGTTTTGACATCATCCTAGAATAAGCCATTTCACAGAAGTCAGAACACATGTGCGGCGACACGAACTGTTAGTAATATGTCAAAGGGTAGGGCCCACAAAAAGAATTTGTGTTGACCATTGTTTCGATTTGCATAACAATATCCAGACGGGTTTTGTTTACTTTTTGTGTGCCTTACCCTTTGACATATTACCTAGAATTCCTGTCGCCGCACATGCGTACTAACTAATGTGAGAAGGCTTATTGTAAGCATGTCAAAGGGTAGGGCCCACAAAAAGTAATCAGTCCTTGTCAAGCCCACTGGAATTCTTTCGATTTGCATAACAATATCCAGACAGGTTTCGTTTACATTCTGTGGACCTTACCCGTTGACATATTACATAGAAGTAATATTAAATGGCATATATTTTACAAATATGTTATTGCTCTATCCAATTGCTCTCCAATACAGACATCATGGATTCCTAAATACACACTACACTGTCAGCCCCCACCCCACTTGAGATGTGCTCAAGGAAGATGGTGTTTGAAAGCACAGCTTTTTGAAGCCTTATTGTTTTGTTACACCCAAAATGGCAACACGTAAAAGTCATCTAGGTACTGCGTCATTCATTTTACCCGGCCTGTCATGTTTGAAAGCATACAGATTACAAACACTGACAAGAGAAAATCGTTACCTTTTCTTGTCAGCCAAATCCAAATGCACAAATCCAACGAAGGTACTAATTAATGTAATGCTACCATCAAATTCGACACTACACGATTCGCATTCATAAGCTGCTGCATGCCGCCGAATCTGCAGCGACTAATAATTTGCTTGTTATGAAAAGTACAAATACTGTGACCTGTGACCTCCTAATGCCGCTTAAAGAGGGCGTCAAAAGTACTTAAAAATAGATCACAAATCTCAATATCAGATTATTTCCTGAACTTGATTTCGTTTTCCCAGTGTGTTAATTTACACCGACTACCATTCTTATCGTGTCAAAGCCATAAATTCTTTGATATATAACCGTACAGCACTAGTCCTGCTAGATTTATGTTATTTCGCTTGTTGAATCTCACCCTGTAGGTACACGGCATGTTGTCTACATGTTCACGCCCAAGAACTCCATGCCGTCTGGACCTCTAAAAGACAGAGCGGTGTTCCACAGGAACGGTTCCCTTACCATCCGGGACATCAGAGAGGACGATGAAGGACAGTATGTCATGACCTTGCTGATCGATGCAGTAGGGCAACAAGAGCATTTCGTTAACCTGAATGTTGTAGGTATGTGAAATATCTCATTTATAACTTTGCTCCGAGACGGGCGCCGATACCAACTACAGAACCTCTTTTACCAGTTGCAAACGTCACACTTCTGGTCCGGATGTGTTACTTAGGCTTTGGGTCATTCTAACTTGATAAGGATCAGGTGAATGATCAAAAGCTTGTTGGCAAACGCTTTCTTTTGTGTATGGATATATATCGAGGTCATAAAATTGTAACATTAGGTAATATCTGCAGTGTGTGTCAACAAGATGAATTCTGAAGAAATTTATACATTTACTATCTTTGTAGTTCTTGATTGGACCTCGAATTGATAAGGATTTGCAAACACACTCTTGTGGCTTGTTATGGTATTGCATAGATAATTCCGTTTTCTTTTTGACGCTTTGACGTAAAAGACGTGAAAAAAACTACACCAAGTTTTTATTTTCACCCTAGAAATCATATGTGTAACCAAACTTCCGTCAATCGTCTTTTATAACATCGTATGTGCTTGGATTGGTCAATTTCATTTGGCAAAAAGCGATATAATGATGGTCACTTTAATCTGTGGATGCTTGTAGAATAAAACAGAATACTGGATGCTTTTTATGCGCTCGGAGCTTGTGGTTTCTTCATAGCATACTGGGAAAGGGTTTTATTTTATTTCGTGGAAGTATTATCTATTGAAACATAACTCCCCCGTCTGGAGTAGAGTGCTTCTTTTCAATAGACACAGCACATGCCATGCGTTTTACAACCGTTAACTTTATCATTCAATGTTATGCCAATGTTCTTCTTCGTGCTCTAAAACTCAGTGATAAAGATGGCCACAAGCTGTTTTACACGTGTGCGTTTCTTCTCGTTAACGGTACGGTCCGCCATCCATCCAAGACGTTAACCGCACTATCAGTTTTTATGATAAGTCTCTTGTGAGTAATCCGCTAATCTACAAGCCGGGAACGCCATAGCGTTATGGGCTGTCAACCAGGACACAGTTTTGTGGTTTCCGATGATAAAAATCATCATTCAATTAACCTTGGGTCACGCAGGTGCGAGTACGGGGGTAACTCTGTCTCATAGGATGTTACCTTTCTACGATATTGCGGACGGAATGTGAATGATGTATACGGCAGGATACATGAGTTTGAAGATATATAACGACAGATAACTTGCTCAGTGTTGCCAATTTAGAAATAATTTCTTGGCATGAGCAAAATACTGATTTTTATTACCGGAAATAAAGCGAAATTGCAACTGAACAATGGATTTTTAGAATACATGGCCTAATAGGTACGAAGACAGTGAAGTAAATGGAGTCCTAGATTCTGAGGCGGTAGAGTTATGGTATTCGAAGGTGAAGGCCGTCCCTCTATCTACCCTTTCAATCTCTTTTATCTATCCGACCAAAGTAGATACCCGTTTTAACACGTGGCTGGAGTGAGGAATGTCGTGTAAAGTGTCTTTCCCAAGGACACGGGGTCTAGTCAGGAATGCAGGAAATTGAACTCGTGATCTATGGCTTGCGTATCTGGTAGCCTAGGCATTGGACCTTTTGACTCTGTTCCATGAGATATTTAATTGTACATTCTTACAATATATCTTAAAGCCACACAAATTTATAGATCCGTGCACTCATTGATTTTCGCCTGATATTTTCATTTTCTTATTCAGATCGACCAAAATTGGTAAATAAGACGAGTTTTAGCCTTATAATTGTATTAATAATTGACACTAGATGTATAGCATTGACTGTAGTTGCAGAAGAGAAACTTGCTGGGGAACTATAAGAGTAGCAACAAAATGGAACCCACTTTCATCAGCGCAGAACGTGTTAGTATGACCAAAAAGGGATCAGGGCACTTAAGGCGTAGACATATTAGTTTTTTTTCATCGATGAAATTTCTTGAGCATCCTGTCAAATCGCTATGTCACGGTCATCAGGTTCGATTCATTACATATCGCCGATGCTCTTGTGTCCTCGGAAAAAGCACTTCGGTCGACTTTCCTCGCTCCACCCAAGTGTAAAAAAGTGTACCTAAATCCATTTGGAGGTAAAAGGTAGTGGATGGAGTGGGTTGGGCTTCGCATTCATGTACCTTGCCGTCGACAACAAACCAGCGACCTTATATGAATACAGTTACTATATGCGTGTATTTCGTATATCAAATGATATAATAATTGAGTGCTGTGCAACAATATCTTCGTCTGACTTAACCCCATTTAGACCAAACGGTTGACATGGCAACACGCAAAATCTTAAAAATTATTCAAACCTTTTGAAATTGTTATACACTAAATTTTAAGAAATTTAACAAAAATAGTGACTATAGCGCAGGCCGTTCTGTCGTTATGCAATATGAAATTTGGCGCAGGCCTCAAAAACCCAATTCCTGTTCTGAATAGGGTTAAAGCAATTTTTTTAATGCCTAGCCCACAGCGACGCCACCAGCGAGACTTCAGTGGGAAATCCCCTTAACGCCAATCCCTCAAGCGTAAACACCATTCCCTCTAGAAGATGTGTCATTGGTCAAACCAGTAAACTACTTAGGGAGTCAACTTCCTCTCAGCCTTCCTCTAATGGATGAATAGAGGCGAAACCCCTTGTCGACCTTACCGGAGTGGTGCGCGCTCGCCGAAGGTTACTTGTAACACATGCTGTGCCAGTCCTTGCTATAGAAGTTGGCCTCTGGCTGCATCAATCCGTCAAAAATCGTTCAGTATGCCTACAGACAGAAGATGATGACACCGAAGCCACAGAGAAAATCTACGTTATAACTCAAAAGCTGTGGATCCAAAACACAATTCTGTGACATTTGAGAAGTTTGAGTAGCTTTAAGATTGATACACTGTGTGATGCTGAACAACGACATTCTATGCCGTCTGTCATCTTCCTCAGGGCGTGTCATATTCGTTGTACACAACTGCTATATGAAAACGATGTTTTGGTGACCGCCTGAAACTTCCCTCAAGCAAATTCTAGCTGGTTGCAAATTCTAACCGGTTGCAAATACTGTGCGACGGATGCACTGGAAGATGAAATGGGTTTTATATGTAACTGCTCCCATTATGAGGATGAAAGAAACAACCTTTTTGACAGAAAACAATATTTCTAACTTTTCACCAGTTGGTAGACCTCCAAAAAACTATATTCCTGTTAAAATCACAGAACCCACTAATCATTAAAGACATGTGACTTTTCATCAGCCACTGCCTCAAAATAAGAAGCCAAACCTCCCATTGAACAATGTAAAATTATGTATATAGATAGCCGTATAGAATATACACTTTTTACTGTCTGTACCCTTGCAAGTAGCCTACGGGCATGGCTTTGCAAATAAATAAATCAATTATATTATACTGTATCTGTAGATTTCGCTGCTAACAAATGTGGTCCCGAATAGTTTGCGACCGTCTGTCCCAATTGCTCATGACAAAATTTATTTTGAACTGCAGTATACTTTACTTTGAGCTGCAGCATAGGTGTCGCTGCTTACAGATGGATATTTGAATTTAAAAAAAAGATGCGTCCCCAAACGGAAAGTATCTCCAAAACGTCAATTCAATGAAACATTTCACTGTGTGCAAAGAATTCAACTAGTCAATGACATGCCAACCTGATGGATTTTTAATGACTTTGCCATGTTTCTCTTTTGCAGTACCACCTATTGTAGACATGGGAGTTGAAAGCCCCTACCTCGTCTCCCTAGGAACTGATGTCGTCATCAACTGCACTGTAGACAAAAGCAACTCGATCGTAGACTCCGTTAGCTGGCTAAAAGACGGCCGTCCCCTCTCTGACACCATCCCTAAGGATTACTACCAGGGCTTGGATTTCTACAGGTCTTCCGTCGTTCTTAAGAACATGTCTAAACTTGATATAGGAAACTACACCTGTGTGGCCAAAAACTTTGGTACTCAAGAGACGGGGAGCATCTTGCTACAAGCAAAGTGTAAGTATATTCTAGAGATTAACTTTTAAGGTTTGCTGTAAACACTATATGTCTACGTTTTTAGAATCTTAGATAGTTTAATATTACAGTTTTCTTTGGTCCACTTGAAACCTACTTTTCATGTCAACAACAAATCGATCATGACATGTACTATGATAATGATAATAAATCATGTCGTAGGAAAAAGGACTTAAATAATACCTCGGGGGTACATTGCATCTTTGATATACTAAACAACATATAGCTGATGATGACATTGCTTATAGATAGTTTAGTGTATCACTCATCTCTTTGGTCTATTTGAAACCTTCTTTATATGGCTAAGTAACAGATCCATCACAGAGACAACTTTTATCATACCTTGGGAGCGTATTGCTTCTTTGATATCCTACACATAGTCCCAGAAGAACTTGTTATTAATGATGATGTATACGGTTCCTGTACCTTAATTGTCTTTATGTCAAATTAGGGTACCCATTTTTCATCCATCGTCTTATTACGTCGAACTATGTTGACAGCAATATATACCATGTGCTGCATGACAATATTTCTCTTTTGTACTGCCTGATTTTTTTTTAAATTTGAGACATAATGACAACGGACATTTCATTCTGTTAAATGATAGGAATTTTGTCACGAAGTAAATAAGACGATATTAACTGTGATATAAAAAGAATTGTATGTAATAAAATATGAAGGAAGAGAACAAAAAACAGAATGTACTAACACTTCCAAAAACATATGGAATAGTAATGAATGACAATTACTGCGATTTTGGAAACGCTAAGACAGTTTTTTTAAACTTAAAACAATACATCCGTATGTCAAAGAATGTGTCTCTTTAATAGGTGGCGTCGTCACATTGCAAATGTAGAAAGTTAGATAAATACAATTTACCATTGAACACATTGTCATGGAGGGAAGTTATATAAAAAGAAACACTCTTCTCTTCGTGTGAAAAGACAATCTTGGATAGATGGCATGTTATCGATAATCAATAACCCAACAAGCATCCATATTGCAGAGCACAAAAACTACTCTTTCAAAAGAGCACCTTTTAGGTCTCGCGTCGTTACCCTTCCCTATATTTGTCTATTGAACATGTTTCACACGCACGTTCTATGTTGAAGATCAATGCATTCAAGGGTCCGAATCCGATACACCAACTCTGATTAATGACCAGGACAGTTCTTGCCAGCCCTCCGGTCATAAATCTTGTCACTTGGTTACTTTAAGATAATGAAAGTCTATACGTTGACATAAGGAACCTGATTGCAACGTCTGTTTGAGATATTTGAAGCAATCTGTTAGGGTCGATCCTTTGCCATCGAATAATTTGTCTTACGTAATTAAGGCTCCCAATTTTTACTAGACAGTGGGTTGAATTTATGTGATTCCGGACTACATGATCTGAATGCCATTAAAATATAAAATTATAGCTGAAACGACAAGAAGACACAAAAAGCGTTAAGATATTCGATTTTCATCTATGGAATTTATTTAGGGCTTTGTCAAGTCTCTAGGTTACAAGAAGGTTACTGCCCTAGTGAAATAGGGGTGTCATTCTCAAGAAGCTTATTCACTTATAAGTGGTAGATTATATTGGTGCAAATACCTCCAAAGAATAGGAATCTTCAGCAATATTCATTTGACATGTTAGAGATAAAACTGTAGCATTACGTATTTACCTTTAATGCTACATTAAACGTACATGTATTCGGGCATGAGTTTACAAATAGAATTTAAATGACTAAAAATAAATCACACTTAGCCATGGTTTTGTTGTCTTTTTTTTTTTTTGCAGACCCTGCTAGGATTACCAACTCTTCGTCCGGCCTGACAACGACGATAGAATCCAGCGCGACTCTTTGGTGCACTACGGAAGGTATCCCTCCGCCGAAGATCACGTGGTACAAAGACGACCGAGAAAAGCGTCAAGGGACCATCGTTGAAGGAAATGTCACGTACATGACTATCAGGAGTGTCCGGGTGTCAGACAGTGGCAGCTACAAGTGTTCTGCCAGTAACGGCCTTGGTGAACCAGATTCCAGGACAATGGTTCTGTCGGTTAATGGACCTGAGGCCAGTGCTTCGACATCCTCATCAGGTATGTGTGCAAGTCAATCTCTTAATTCGGTTCAGTGCTTACAAATTCATTTCTTTAGACAGTGATTGCGCTGGAACTTTGCTGAAACCTAAACTGGATCTCAGTAACCTTTTACTTTATAATTATAATATTATGCAAAATGTAAGAATGACACATGAGTATTACAAAACACACAAAGCTTTAGAACATTCTATGAAATTTGCTCGACGTTGAGTCACATCTTATGTCGCCGAGGTGAGGTCACTACTATAATAGAATGGGGCTTAACGGACATCAACCTAAAGACGAAAGAACCAATTCAATGTTTTGTTAATCGTAGTTTAAGTGTTTTCGGGCTTGAAAAAATATGCTGATCTCAAAAAACTGACAGAAAGAGAAACAGAGAGAGAGAGGGAGATGCCGATATGATTTTCAAACGCCCTTTATGCCTTAAAGTAAAACCAACACCATGTAATTTAATTCACGTTCACTGTTATACTTCACAGAATGGGACAAAACAAATGAAACTTATTGCAACATTGGAGTCGAATAGAATAGAACGATGGCATTGATTTATTGTGACTTCTTTAATGTTTTGCGTCATTGCTGTAAACCTTTTATTTCATTTCAATTTTTTATTAAAATGCAATGGACGCAATACTCTTCTTGACACAGACAGCTATGCTGATACCTGGTGCCATGATCATATACAAAATTGTTTATCTTATCATCCTGCAGGATCAAGCATCTCCGATAGGTGGATCGAGTTCGGTATAATAGTAGGAGGAGCAGTAGTTGGAGCTACCCTGTTGCTGACATCCCTGCTGATCGTCATAATCTTCACCAAGAGACAGAAGACTAAAAGTCACGGATGCCAGGCGTGTCACGTCGTGGCCATCAGTCACAGCCACCCGAACCTCTGTACCATCGGAGACGACGTTTGCAGAGGGGCAGAGCCTATGGTTCATATTGACCACAACAAGCACTTAACAGGTAAATGCTAGGGGCCATTATATTCAAGCACTAGAACTAATTAGTTACCGTTATAGTTAATGATTTAGGGTTGATTTCAATTAGTTTACAAATGTGAATATCATTCACCGGAGGAGTTTATACAATACTAGTTGCGTGTTTTATTGCGAATAAGTAATCCCTATTACTCAGTTTGATAATTGATGGTCATTTCCGACTTGAGAAATTTGTGACATTTGGTGTCAATTAATTGATCAATCAGCCAATCAATCGATCAATTAATTAATCAATATCCGATATTTCACATCAATGCGCCCTTAGTATTAGCGGCTTTCCATTGGAATACAATTAACTAGCAAGAAGAAAAAAAAATATATACATAAACTTCTAACGAAATTGATCAACAAATGCCTTATGTAATGTACAAAATGTCTAAGTCCGAATGTATGGGTCAACATTCGAAAAACACCTTTGTAATGAAGTTTAGAGTTTACGTAGATTGATACGTTTTGTTCATACATTGTGTTAACAAACAAAAAGTTTTGTCCACACATCGTGTTAACAAAACCTCATTTGTAATATACGGTTCGATCTTACTCCATGCATGCATCCCAGGTCGGTACCTAGCCCGAGCCATCCAAGACTACAAACCAACAGGAGAGGGCGGTCTCACACTGGAGATCAACGACATCGTAGAGGTGCTCCACACAGGCAGAGACGGCTGGTGGTACGGGTACATGAGAGGCAACTTTGGCTTCTTCCCAGCCCGAGCTGTCACTGTGCTCACATGCAAAAGAAGAGTGTCTATTGGTACGGTCAGAACTTGATTGTTAGATCATTTACAAACAATTGTTTGCTTTTCTTGATATCTAATGCCATCTTTTTAGAGATATTGAATGATAGTAAAGTTGATTTCATATCCATGCCCCATTTGGGCTAAATGCATTACGTTTGATACAAAGGGGGTAAACAAAAAGCTCTCCACGTGCACATACCATTGTTATTTAGCTTATTTTCTCTTCATGTTTAGACAAACTTACAGACTTTTACCAGTGTATTATAGTTAGATGATGACATAAGATACTAGAAAGTATTAAAACTTATTATAAAAAGTATATTATCTCTGTAAGCACGAATGTGCAACTGCCCCTACGGCCACTTGAGCTACGGGACTGAGAAAGAAGAAAAAGAAGCATGATTTAGGTTTCATTTTCTGACATTTAAAATAGACGTATCTCTTTTTGTTTGTTTTTATGGTCTTATTTGTCGTAGATCGTCGTACAATGTCAAGCACAGGCGGTGATAGAACCAACCGCCGACAGAAAACTAACACAGCCTTTCCAGTAGCAAGACAGTTCAACTTTACAGGTCACATGCATGACTGCCCTAAGAAAGTCCAAAACCTGCAATCTTACAACGATTGTACTAAGGATGTCCAAAACTTGTGATCATACTGCGATCGTACTAAGAATATTCAATAATTGCATTTTACCACGATTGTAGAACAAGTGTGCAGGGCCCTTTTTTCGACTTGTCCTACAACTCTTTTCGTACCCCCAGGACAGGAGGAGAGAGCGCATGCGCAGGGAAGCAGTCGCAAAGCTAACGTCGACCTGCTAGGAACACTCCCATTGGAGACCAACAGCAAAATTACTGCATTTCAGGTCAGTTTCATTAGATCATCCCATTATATATACTTGAAATGTTTTACTTTCTTGCAATGACATGAAAAGCGATAGATTTCTCCACTGATCGTAGCAAGTCATTCATGGCATAATTTTTATAATTTGTTTAAATTTCATGCCTAACTTTGGTTTAGTTTTGATTGTGTACAATTTAAACCATCGAATCGAAGTTATTCAGTTTCTAGAGGGTTCCACAGAAAGTAAGACGAGTTTCTTGCCCCCTTGCATGTTGTTTTAGTTGTTTTGAATGTATGAAAATAAACAAGCAGACGAACTTCAAAACAGCAAGGGTAGTTTTTTCTTAGAGAATGAAAAAAGTACGTTAGAAATTAGTACTAACGCTAATACCCGATGTCAAAATAACTTTTAAATTAGTAAACTTTGGTATTATACTGGTAGTAAAAGTTAAAATGTAGAGTGTGCTAGTTTATTTATCACGTTTTCTATCTAATCAATTCAAGAATAATCGTTGCACAGGTTGGAAAGAATGATGACGAGGCAGCATTGACGGTGAAGAGCTGTACCGGATATGACGTCAGCAGACGTGTGCAGACGACCCCTGACGACTCGGACGATGAGTGATGGATTTTCTGACGTCATAGTGGTATTCAAAGGCAATAAAGCAGATGGCGCAATCACAATTCGTTTGTAAGAGCGTTTGCCCTTCTTAGACGTATGCATTCATCGTCTTAAAAAAACTGTAGACGATGTTAATTCTGCATACAACTTTACTAGTATGCTTCGGAAAAATTGAAATTGAAAGTGTTACTTTCTTGGAATTACACGATGCATAAAAAAGATTGCTCCATATTTTATCTGTAAGATTGAAACTTGTAGTCATCAGAACTCCGTCTCTGAAAACATCTCAATATATAATATAAAGAATTGTTTTTGTAGGAGGTACATCGGTGTCAAACATCCGTTTAGTTAATCCTACACTTTTAATACGTATAGTTGGTAAATAGTGCATTTTGACCAAGAACTCTTGTAAAATTGTACCTTTAATGCACTTTGTTGCCAGGGTTGTTTGTTGTTCTTCTTCTGCAAGTATTGGTTTTCAATATTCTTTGCAAAATGTATTGCAATGGTCAATGTTTATGTAGTTCTTTTCAAATATTGTTGTTATCTTTTTTTTATACTTAATATCTAGCCAAAAGCTATTGGTGTAAGGTACACAATTGGATACAAATGTCACACTTCAGCAAATACAAGGACAATGCGATTGAAAATACGATGTATAAATAAGACGGATAGAGTTGCTCATGAGATGCCTTAACATTTGTCGGTACGGTCCGTATTTGTAAACTAAAACATCGCCTAAAAATGTAACTTTGTGATGTTTTGTACAGAAAACATGTAGACATCAACAGTATATAACTGTATTTGATTAATAGACGTTAACTGTGCAAACGTGTTTCGTTCTATGATCATGTGGTTGTCTGTTGGTTTCAAAAATATTCAAGTATTGTAGTAAATTTGTAGTAAAATGTAAACTCAGATTTGTGGATGTGTTGACATTGTTGAAATGACTGTTTGAAGTTACTTTTTACATATGGCTGATGCGACTTAGACAACTAATCGTATTTTTAAACTTAAAATTGTAAGAAATTACTTGATCTGAAGCACCATGTATAGATAAGGATGATGACAAAAGCGCATGTATGTAAGAAATGTACATAATATATATATTTTCCCCATTCCTAGCCAAGCATAAGTCTTTTTTGAAATAAAAGAATTTTACTCTTCAAAGATCAAACTCAGCTGTGTGGAATGTATTGTTGTGCTTGTGGGGTCACTTGAGACTGATATTAAGCCAATATAACTGACACTCAAATTTGGCACATATTCAAATGCTAAACAGAGGAGTATTTGAATTTTGTACCAACATGAATTCTCGTAATATTACACTTTTCCCTATAGCTACAATATTTTATCTTTTGAATCAGCTTTAGTGAGAATTTTCCTGTTTTCAGGCAACATAATTAATCATTAATGGACTAGTACACGGTTTAGTATGGAAAACTACGGTTATATACACAAAGGGAAACTAATAAGAAATCGTACACACACAAGTCTTAGAATGGAACAAAACATTTTACTCATTGAGTGATTTCTTACGTATAAAATCCTTTTAATCATGTACACATTAAATATTACACGTACAGCACTCGTTAAAAACGCGAAAGAAAAGATGCATTTTGCATGTCATTATATTATGCTTCTTATTTCAGGAAAAGATCTAACCAATGAAGACCACCTACTACATTGAATGTAAACAAACTTTGTGTAATTTACGTTGACCCTTGGGGAATTATACAATGCATATGGTTATAAGAAAATGTCGAACTGTACGATAACATTTCACTAGAAATTTAAACGTAAAATAGTCATGCCACTAACAGCTAGTCTCGGGATGTGAAATCCTCGCGTTCAGTAGTCCCACAAGTCCGCTCAAAGATAAAATCCTGAATATTTGACAAGTTTGAAACTTATGAAAGCTTGTAAGTCCTTATCCATCAGCCATCAGATACTACATATAGAAAGAATAATGAAACGAATAGTCTTGGAATACATAACACACAACGAACGTCACTGAAGAGCAATGTAGCTGATATCACTATATCCCATACCCTCTACCGGCTATAACTGCAAATACATCCATTCAAATCTTATAAAAATCTGCCAAGTACAAGATCCCAAATGCTTTAAGCCACAGACGTCATGGTTTGCTATTTTTACATATTGTTCAGTGTAAAACGTCACAGGAAATCCCTTGCTACTTCTTGCCCAGGATATTGCTTAGCCAGTAATGCCGATGGGGATGTCAACACGTCAAAGAGGCGGGTTGTACAAAGGTGGTATCTCACTGTTCTGAGGTCACTGGTGCGGCACTGCGGGCTTCGAAACTAATTTAGGAAATAAAGAACGAGTTTTCTTTCGTTTTGTGTATTTTGTTGTCTTCTCAGTCATTCTTTACTTATTACCCAATATCTAAATTGTAAAAAACGTCGGCAAAAAAACCCCACAGCATTGGCGCAGTGAACGAACTCCGCAGTGACGCACCGGTGCCCCGAGTGCAGTGAGATACCACCTTAAGCTCGTGGCACAGAGTGTTGTATTGCTTTTCATGGCTTGAAGGTACGATCCGTCAGTCGTCTCCAAAGTCATCATATGATATTGGAAGCCTGCTGTTGACGTTGGCACGAGCACCATCGGGCAGCGGCAAAGTCGTCCTGGGATAGTTCCGTGATCCCTGCTTTCAGGGAAAAGTTGAGCTATAAGTTAGCAATATTGCAAGTTGATCCCTTGTGTACAAGTGTCAGTGATATGCAAAATTACCTCAGTAGGAAGTTGCAAAATGACGGCAACGATGAAATTGCGACGATGTTTTTCTTAATTTTTTTTTTTAATATGATCATGATACAATGTTTTGGAGATCCAAATATTCCTCTTTTTTCATTTTTAGCAGTGGTTTGGTCATGTGGCATGGTCGGCAAATTCAAGATGGCGGCCACGGACTCATACTATATATATATATATATTTACTACACAATGGAGTAATCAAATATTTACCAGGCAAGATAGGAAAGATCCAATATGAACAAGGGAAAACAATTAACGGTATGTCCTAACAAATCTCCTTTTTACACAAGACATCATTTTTCTAAATAATCTATCGAATGCCATAATGATTATGACTATTACTTTACTGAAGGTTGGACATTAATGACATGAAAAAAAAGTAACGATATTATCGGTCAGCAAATCAGTAATAGTATTTTATAAAGCACTGTTTTACCGGAAATAGCCGAGAGCTTCCGTTGTCACTGTCAACCGGAAGTGTTCCCAAAAGGTCAACATTTGTTCTGTAGCCGATTGGTGACATGTGCGCTGGTTTATCCTCCTGCCCTGTCGGAATATACCATTATCGTGAAGTAAGTGGCTTTTTACAATGCAAAAGTTACTCAAACAGCTGTGTAGGTTTTGCAAACATCCCGACGTTTCGAATAACATCCATAGCATTACGTCTAACTCAAGTTCGAAGTAAAGAAATTTCCTCAACCGTGTTTCAAAACATTTTCCGAATTCTTCGACGAAAGACAAATGCTGATACACTAAAATAACATGTAACAAATACATGAGGAACAGAGGCAGGGACTTGCTGGCACTTGCGACTTGTTGCTGCAGTTATGTGGCTTTAACGGAACATTCTGGAAATAGCAACGGAATCATTTAAACAAGTCATACGGAAAATGGTGAACGTGTTAATGTATTTTGGTCTTGTTTTACAGAAGAAATTTTATGCTAAAACACAATGTTGATGACATACCCATTGATAGACGTCTTCTTCCCGTGATCATGATAACAGCTCTTGCGGGGAAGAATCCGAAACTTCCCCTTAGATACCCGTACCACCAGCCGTCTCTTCCCATATATAGTAACTCCACGATGTCATTAACCTCCAGCGTGAGACCACCCTCCTGTGTAGGTTTATAGTCCCGGATGGCTCTGGCAAGGTATCGTCCTGTTGAACGACATAACGAATGTAATAATACTAGTATACTATATGGCTCGCCCCTGAGGCGTCACCAAAACACCTCGTATCAGTAAAAAAAAATAGCAGTAAACAAATACTGTACATTAAAGACTGTGGAAGACGAAACGATTTTTTTAAATCCCTAATTGGTCATCTACCCATGTCGTAAGAACCACATTGCATATAGAACATATGATGACAGCCAAGACTTTTTTGTACATTCCGACTTTTATATATTCACAAAGGAACAGAAAACCAAATCATTAAAAAAATGGACTTATTTAAATACATAGCCAACACTAATACTCTAAAGTATTTTACTACGTTACTGTCAACCAACCGCCCACTGTCTAATGTCACATGCATATCTCCTATGTTCGTATCATGTAATTGCAATCAGCCGTCGGCTTTAAACTTATCAATAGATTTACGCCAAATAATAACAGAGAATCGAAACGATGCATATGGCAATCAAAATCAAACTACAAAGTAGTTCAGCAAATTCCGACGTAGATTCCGATTCACAAGACGCAACATTCTGTAAGAAAAATACCTGCCTTGAGGTACTAAGGATTATATCAAACGTGGAACTCTTATGGGCACAGTATAATGTACTTACGTAAACTCCACTTTACCAGCGATGTCATTTTATTACATATTGGGAAGTAATAGTAGGAAAGGAAATATGTAGTTAGAGAGTATCAAGGTTTATCTGATCCAACAGATCCTCACAGAACGCAACCAATAACTGACCTGACAGAGGTTTCTCGGGGTCAAGGTTTCCCGCGGTGTGGGCTTGCCTGCTCATATCGTCTCCTATCATATGCAGATTAGGCTGGCTATGACTGATGGCCAAGACGTGGCAGGTTTGACAACCGCCACTCTTGGACTTCCGTCGCTTGGCAACGAATATTATAATTAGGAATGACGTCAGCAACAGAGTCGTTCCGACCACGGCCCCACCTACGATGATGCCGAACTCCAACCAACGCTCTGAGATGCTCATCTCTGAAAAGGAGTGTACTTCTTAACTTTACGATTTTACATGGAGTATATACACCGATTAAAAATGTATTTGAACTAAAGTCGCTTTTCTCAATCAAAGGTGTATTAGTATATAAACGAGATTGCTACCTTATGTAGGGTAACACCACGTGTTCCCTGCTTTTTTATAGTGACTTAACTACGGTGACTGCCAATTGTTCCAGGTCATAGACTTAATTTCTTTCGAACGGAAGAAGAGGTAGAGTGACAGCAACATGTTTCTTTTCGATGAACCATAATAAAATAAAGGTTCATGACACACCTAGAGTTTATTATTATTTTCGACCTTAAATAAAGCAACTGATGAATACCTTGTATTTAAAAAAACATATTTTGTATTTCTCTTATGGTTTAATATCATATCTACCTGATGAAGACGATGATGCGGTGACCTCCACCCCACCAACAGACAGATACACAGTTCTAGAATCCTGGCCAAGTCTATTGGACGCCGTACATTTGTATTTCCCAATGTCAGAGGTCCGGGCTCTCTTGATCTTTATAAAGGTCACATTTCCTTCTGTGGTGACTCCAGAGTATATCTTTCGGCCATTTTTGTACCACGTGACTTTGGGGGCAGGGTAGCCCGTTGTAGTGCACCAAAGTGTCGTACTGTCCCCGGCTGTTAGGATCGGCTGAGTGGAGATGTTGGTAACGCGAGCAGGATCTAAAAAAACAACGCAAACGTATTTAAACTTGGGCACATATTCAGTGATTTCTACCTCATGTGAAACATATTTCATATACAGTATCATGTTATTTATAAAAATTAGTAGTAGCCTTATTCACGACAAAGTGTCCTGTAGAGAAAATAAAAAGCATCCGAATGTAAAAGGTGCCTCCAATTATCGAATTTACTATAAACACAGTAAACGCATATTATGTAAATCTAAATAGTTACGACATGTCGACCTTTTAGAACCCTAAAATCAAATGTTAATTGGTTATGAAGGTAACTGACGTCTATTAGATATTTATTGCTGATAATATCAATAATCGTGTATATAAATTTATATACACCACACACTCAGGCGTTCTTCTACACAGAACATCGTCCACTTCTGGCCTCAAAATATGCCTTGGGGAGGCTGGTTACAGGTTGTTTCGCAACAATGTCAGTTCGCAACCGTCAGTTCGCAACAAGGCAAGTATTTTCGCAACAAGGTACATGTCGTTTTTTTGCAACATTTGAATGTTATTAATCTTGGTAGCCTAGTAGTATTAGAAGTCGTATTCTTAAAATAATTATGCAGCTGCCTGTGCACGCCGCGTGTGAAACTGTACCGCCCGGCGAAAATCATCGGGCTGTCAGGTCCATGCTGCCCCATGTTGCTCTGCCGCGGGGTTGTCTTTCGCACCCGGTAAAATTTGGAGGCTCTGCAAAACCGACCTGAGGTTTTACTTTTATCATCGTGACAATAGCTCGTATAGGAGATTCTCTGACTGACAGATACATGGCAAGGAACTGCATGGAATAGTGATACAATATTACTTACAGTTTGCTTCCAAGATGGCGCTTCCTGTTTCCTGGCTTTTCAAGGACTTCGCAACACAAGAGTAGTTTCCGTTGTCAGCCGATGTAAAGTTTCTCAAGACTATAGACGACCTGTAGAAGACCTTGTCGGTGAAGTCAAATCTCTCAAGTGAAGGCAACGTGAGAGGGCGGCCATCTTTGAACCAATTGACAGAATATAGAAGAGAGTTGCTCTTGTCAACAGTGCAGTTCAAGCGGACGTCAGTTCCTACTGGTGCTCCGTATGGACTCTTCACTCCCAGGTCCACGATAGGCGGTACTAAAGCAAGCCGTTCAAAAACAATAAAGGACATAAGTTAACATCTTCTTTAGAGATGTTATGTTTGTGTGTGGTGTACTTAAACTAACCATTTCCCCTTGATAATAAGGTTCTTTATTCACAGATACTATCTATATTCAAATTTAAGGCTGCGTTTTTTTGGGTGACTGAATTTCACAATCATTCAGGGCAATTCTGACTAGTATTCTTCCGCATTGCAGATGAGGTGTCACTGATATCAATGTGGCGTTGAGCACATCTTTTTATATATGACTACATGTTGTAGAGTAATGTTTAGCAGTGACATATTAGCTTTAGACTGAAGCAGTGCTATTCAGAATTGTCTTGAGGGAGGTGAAAGACAGTCACTGAAAGCTGCCTTTTTGGCTGTTTATTGATTCCAGTTATGAGTAAAGAACAATGTTACCGAGGCATTTTTCGACCTAATGAAATTATTAATGACCCTTTCTCTTTCAACTAGAACATGATGTGGGGATAAATATAGTATATAAAAAGTATATCAAATTTGCTGTGACTTTGTATTTGTGACAATTGTGGAAAATAGCATCAAATCCATCTCAACTGCGTCGTACAGATCCTTAGACATTAACAATCTGCTGACAAGTCCAAAATAACATTCTCCAAAGACCAATCAAAAACAGCATTTAAAAAAAATTGAGTTAGCAAAAAACTGAATAAATTCAGGTGAATTTTGGTGAAATGCTTTTCTTATTGAAATTATCACTCCCCTTTCTTTTAGCGTAACAAAAATTCTAGACGCCGACTTGAGTAATATGCAAAACTTCAATTGGTGTCAATTTTATCACAGCTGTTACCTTCAAAACATAGCCTGGCTTAATCCGTTTTACCTTGCACTCTTCACTTTAAATGCATCTCTTCACGCAAGACATAAAACACGCCCACAAAAGGGGACCCCTCGAACTCAAGGTTAATTAAACGGCTACTCTTTATAACAGCAAAACCATCTAAGTGTATCCGTTTCTGCCGTCCCGCGACGTTAAAGTTTCAAGGCTTAAAGATGATCAAGCGAGCGAATTACCTAAACGTGGTCATATCATTAAGATTAATGTTGCATTTGACCTTTTAAGACCGCCGGTAGATGATTTATTTGCTTTGGCCTTTACCCACTAGCACCGAGAGCGACAGTCTTACTTTGTGAATGACGAATGTCTCGAAGGTCTAAAAGTAAATGTCAAGAAAGTTCAGGCTGTATTCTAGTTCGTTGGCTTTAATGTAGATCAATATGATTGTCTTCGGAAATGCATTATGCATTAAGAGAGGTGGGTAAAGATACACCTGGAAGCCCTCAAGCACAAATATGGCTGTGTAGATTTTGAAAATGTGAGATATACGTAGTTCTTCTTGCATTTCAATGACACTTTCAATCAGTATTAAGCGTTGTGGTAACAGGAATGTGATACATATGTCTAGAACGATCTATCTAGTTCCTTTTCGACCAATTTGTACATTTTTTCATACATTTTGTTAAAAAAGCTTGTACCAATCGTAAGTTTAGTAGAGGGGATATTTGCACACTGTTTTAAAAACCGTACATTAAAAAGTGAGTCTGATTACTGAGTCTGAGTCTTTTTTAATCAGTACCGTGTAGGTAATGAGCCATTTTACAGTTTCGAATGCGCCTGTTTAGTATGATCCTATGTGGTCTATAATAAAATATCAATGCCCCTGGCCTGTATTTGTCTACAGGCAGGGACGTCAACCATTCCAATTCAATACTTAACGACCTCACATGCGCAATAGAAACGGTATCATTCATTACTTTAGATTATAAGCTTTCGAAACTTAACATTAAAGAGATATCATTCATTACAACTGAAATTTGAAAACCGTACCAACAACATCTAACTTGACAAAGTGCTCTCGTTGTCCAATGACGTCGATGAGTAAAGTCATGACGTATTGTCCCTCGTCTTCCTCCCGAATGTCCCGGATGGTGAAGGAACCGTTCTTATGAAACACTGCCCTCCCCTTCAGTTCGTCCGATGCCACAGAGGTTCCGTTTGGTGTAAACATGTGAACAAAATGGCGTGTACCTGGATAGTATGTAAAGAAAGTAAATATGAAAATAATTCTTGCATTCTCGAATGTAATTTCATCTTTGACGGTAGTAAATATTTACGATACAATTTTAATAACCGTACAAAAAGCGCTTACCAACGAGCTTTTAAACAGTCCTCTGATCTTTTTTTGGCTTTGGGTCATTACAACTTGAAAGCCGGTTGCTAAGAGCTTTTTTTAAACAGTTATAAAGTTTAGAATTACATCATAATTCTTGCATTTTTAGACAATACGGCAAGAAGGGGTGGTCACATCGCTACGATGCTGCGAGACATCTAATTACCCATCCTTACAGGCCATGCAAAACTTGAGATACCTTTTATGCTGATTTGTATCAATATCAGTACTACCAGGACAAACATAAAAATCACACTTTCGTAAACGCTTGAATTTGACGATAATTTACTACGTCTTTATCCAACTAATTTCCTATATAATTTGTTTTCAAAAACAAAACGAAAATATTACCATGCATATAAAAATATCAAATACTACTATCATCTGTAAAAATCAGGTACCTTCTTGTCGTGGATCGAGTTTAGTCCACGTCAAAGCGATAACGGCTTCGTCGTGGTCGTACGAGAAGTTGGCCGGTAGTGTCACTGTGTCTCCCACCATAGCCTGGACTATTATAGACTTTTCCGTCTGGGAGATTGCTCCTAGTGGGGAAAGTCAACAAGGTTTACAGTTCTGGGTAAACTAGACTTTAACTAACCAACACTATGATTGATTGGGACGTACCCCTAACTTCCCAGGCAACTTCAGCAGCCTTGTATATGGAATAGACATGTTTGCTGTACCTTTTGGAACGTGACGTCGGAGACACGTGACTACATCAGAGGGTCGTAAATGCCAGATGTGTCGCCCCCCGTCTCCGTTTAGGGATGTACGGTGGGCGACTAGGCTGACATGCACTTATCAAAGAGAACACCGGGTAGCACAGTAAACTGAAGAATGGCTGAGCCCCTATTTACTAGAGGATGATCGCGTTGATATAGATCTAGCTTTGTCACACGTTTTAAGTACATCGTATCTCATACAATGTCTAAGCATCAGGTTGCGTATTTGTCCAGAACGCAGATTATATGGACAACCACTATGTAGAATATTTGCTATTGATACGATGAAACTAGTTCAAACAAACAATAAGTAATTACCTTTTATCACAGCGCAGAGTGAGATGATCACCAATGGATGAAATAAGCGTCCTCTCCCGACAGAGAATACTTCGGTCATGCTCGGTCCTTATATCTGTATATTCAAAAACAAAATTCATATTTTATCAATTGTGTATACTTATTCGGAAAACACACTAACTTATTAAAGATATACACCTCGGTCTAGGATGAACTGAACTGATCTAATCATTTCATAAATGAAGCTAGGTCGTTTGCTCGCTTGTCTTGTGAATTATATTCGCTATCAAGAGATTGTCGTAACGTATACATCATATTTTATCCATTTCTGAAGAAAAATGTATTCCGTTTCTGACCTTAAAAACCATCTCCCCTCAGTCCCTTGAGTAGTTATACAAACACGTTTGACAATATACACTATTTACGATCAAACCAATGTAACATGATAAAGCAAACAATCCTACCATCTACGAACTTCCATATAGAGGAAATAGGTGTAATACAATGAAGTATATGCAAAGGTCGAATACATCGATGAAGAGGGCAGAGTTGCAAACTGTACCGCTCGTTGCCGCGTGGGGAGGTCAACGCCCTTAAAGGATTACTGACGCTGTTGCTGCCGCTTCTGGTAAGGGGATGTGTTGGAACCTACTGACAGCTGCGGTCTTAGCCGTTTCTTCTAGGGGTGGGTACTGGTACAGAATATTCAGGTCCAGGTCCGGTTTATGTACAGATGATCAGGTACAGGTTTGAACCTAAACCAGACCTGATTCAGTATGTGAGAACTTGAATGGACGATACTAAAAACAATGGTCCATTTCACTTCAGACAGATATGTTCAGTGGAGTACTCATTTCCCACTGACGTTTTAACATCCTACGAGGCTTACTACCTTTGTAAGATTGGCTGTAAAACTTGGTAGAAATGACCAAAAACCCTACTATATTTCGCTATTGTTATTTTCCTCGACCGGTAATCCCCAAACGTGTGAATACTTGATAGTACAATCTGTTCATTTTCCAATAGGTCCAACATCCGGTCAATGTTTTTTTTCAGGTCCGTTTTTTCCCCGATCGGCCCAACAAGAAAAAACGGTTTCGTACCGGTACACTGTACCAATACCAAGCCCTAGTGCCTCCCCTTGCAGAAAAGCGAGTCGACCCTATACGAATCCCAAGCAGAGAAGGCTCTCTTTCATAATTAGGTAATAAATCTTTCCCTACGTCCTGGTGTGAGGTTGAGTGCCACTTGTATAAAAGGGCCGTAAGGTCAGGGACAAAGCCATTCATCACTTAGGTCCTGGTAATAGGACATGGTCGCAGTGGTCATGCACACAGCATGGAGTATGGGTTGTTTAGAAACGATCGGTTGACATTCAAAATTCAAATGGAAGATATTCCGACATAACTATTTCTACTGCTACACCAATGTATCAATAAATGAATAAATATATCCAATGATGCATTTTGGAATACCTGGGATTTAAAAAGTCATTATGATCATGAAACAATAGATTGTTTGATTTTTAAATGTTTATCCGATTCTACTCCTTGTTTTATTCAGGGCAAATGCATGTAACTCTATACTACTATTACATTAATCGACAAATGATAGATTTAGATGATGTTGAAAAAAGCAAAAGCCTTGAGGAGGGCAACACTGAAACACGTTATAATTTATGGCTTATACACACAGTTCTTTGTAGTCTACTGTATGGAATTTTTCACCGTATTGTCATGAGTTTATCACTCTACTCGTTTACTTAAAAGGCTAGCAATTTATATTCAATGGTCAAGTGCATATCGTTTCATTTCATTTGATTAGATCGTTTATTACAGACACTTGTCTAACAATGACCATGAACTTGATTGATCATTATTGTACTTTAGTGACGCTGATGACTAAGCAAAAGGGCCGTGAGTTGATTGCTTTTTCCAGAAGGGTCAGGTCAGGTCACTTTTATCAAAGCTAGGTCTATCTCATTGGCCCGAAGAGACGTGGTATGGATTATGGACAAAAATCATGCCTAAATCTGTCGCTACAGTAAAGAATAAAAATACGAATTCATATCTGTGAATAAGATTTTTTTTTAAACTGTGTACATAAACAATGACCGTACGGTGTGTCTAGTCCTGTCCTACAAAATAACTAAAAAATGAAGAAAAAAACTTCGTTCTCCGCTATTTGTAGAAACAATTTCATACTGCCGTGAATTTTGTAACAGAATCTGCAGTCCGCAATTCACTAGGCTTCGTAACATTACACACCCAAGCGTTTGGTGTGCTATCGGCTTGCATACGCTAGACGAAAAAACTCAACTTTTGGCGCCCTTGGTAGAAAAATGAAAACGGTTCAATACTACAAAGAAACTATCAAAGAAGCACAGTAGTAGATCAAACTTTTGTGAAGTAGGGGGTCATGATATGTAGTGTTGTTACCTGACAGCGGAACCGGATGAAACCGCCATTTTACTATTTGGGACCTCGTTCAAAATTTCTAAAATAATCTTAACTAAGGGAGAAAGTGCAGCTGCGAAAGTGCACTAAAGATCTTGTAGAATTATTGGTAGCTTAAATCTTGCAGACACAACAAACTGTACAAATCATTTGCTACAGCCGATTCTCTCTCAAATTTCGCGCCCGGGACGACAAAAATGGGGCCACGCCAGCTCATTTCCATATCACTGCCGTCCCAGGTAAGTTGTTGTTGTAAGAACGTACGGAGGCGAGAAAAAACCGCTCTGATGTTCGCCGACAACTTAACTATAAGTCTAGAGCATAGACATTCTTCCACGTGAAAATCTGAACAAAACGTACAATTCGTATTTTGAGCCATATCTACCGATAGTTTACACTTAAGCTGACCAAAAAAACTTCATCGTGAAGAAAAAACTATCGCCGCCATCTTGGAGAAAAAATCAATCGATTCTCTTCCATCGCTGTGGAACTATGGGACAAAACGTAGTGAAAATGTGACAAAATTAGCTAGAATGTCGTAGACACTTAAAATTGCATAAGGTGGAATATTCTTAGAGGTCCTAAAGTCTAAAGCATAGGTCAAAGCTTTGCTAGGTGCGTAAAATAGAGCATTAAATTCAAAGTTCAGTGACCTAAAACGACCTCCAATACGCACATGGAACAGCGGGCGATTTGAAGCGTTTTGCACATGGTCATCCCAAATAATTGAGATATTTTTAAGGCGAACTAATGTAATTTTCGTGTGCATATATTTTTTTCCTGATGTGATAATCATATCGTGCGTTATGTTGGATGAAATTTGTGTTGTTTTTTTCACACCGCCACGGCTCGCGCGGGCCGGCTTGTGGGCGGAGCACTCTGGCCTGGCAACGCGGATAATACCCTATCAACGTGACCACCGTGTTACTAGTATTCATTCATTAGCTTATCTATAGTGCTTATGTTATACAAATTACATTCTGTTGGTCCAACTATAACTGTCCTGGTTGTTCGATGGTGCAGCAGGGCCAATAACAAAATAATATCGCTGGGCAAACTACCAAGTACTAAGCTAGTTTATTGTCGGTCCTTTGAATATGGCCCACTCTGAGGAATTCATGAAAACAGACATTGAAATTTCGTGATTATCATTATCCGTGCGATTACTATATAAGCGGTTTCAGGGCTGCATTTTTCTTGAAAATTCTTAATAGATCGGCATGCCTTGCCGATATTACAGGACTTTGTTGCCCATGGCAATGTATGTTAATTTACATATTTTTTAGCTAGCTGGTCAACGATCATCAACGTGTCCCCAGAAGCCTCAATGGATAGTATATATTGGCATACGAATGTTACGAAGTAGCGAGCATAGCAAAGAAGTCTTTGAAATGTTCGATACATTTTACTGTTATTAACTCAGCTGCCTTTCCTATCCAGACCGCCAAAAGTTTTAGTGTTGCAGTCTATGATGCGTCAATCAACAAAGGATTCTGAAACGATATGAACGCGCGATAAGATGGCAAAAGCCTACGTGACAAATTCCTAACCGAAATAACCAGAAATTGGATTAGTATCCAAAGACCTAAAGAGATATTGATGCAAAAAATGCAACAGAAAGATGTTTTACATTTTCAAGGAACAGAATACACTACAGATATTGACCGTAAGGAGACCTGCAAATATCTGATTTAAAGTAGTGAGATCGTCAAAAGTGCAAAATCAGATATAAAAGGACAAAGGCTCTTAGTCACGCCATGATAATGCTCCATCGCAGATTACACCATCAAGGCACCAAAATCGAAACCCAATTTGTTGAATGCAACGATTCCTTGTGAAAATTTACTACATAACGAGTTTTGTCCCAGACAGAGATTTGAAAATGGAAAATCGTAAGCTAACAATGCATCTCCTATTGTGAACGGCAGTACATTTCTTTCACTACTTCACCTTTCTTTCTAGAGTCAGACAAAGGCGCCAAAACAAAGTCGTAAAAGAGATGACAAAGACGATATTTACCAACCCCTTGGCTAAACAGTTGTAAAATAAAAACTATATGTAAAGGTAAGATAAATCACAACTACAACTGAGTTTGGTATACCATTTCTAAAAAGTAAGTTTTCACTCTCGTAATTTTTCATTCTAATTCTTATAGAAATACGTCATAGCGTTCGATATATCAATCGAAATCTTACTATTGTCAGTTTTGCTAATTTGACAACGCTAATAACACAAAACAGAATTTAGATAAATATATATTAATATCAGGCCAACATCCAAACCACATGTGCCGTAGAAGAATTTAAAATTGGTAAAATGGCCACGTGTTCCGACCGTCAGTATTTATGCAAGAAAACGTAAAGACAGGGAGAACGAGTGGTTTGACAACGGGAAAAATTTGAGAAGGCATTCCACAACGTGAAATACTGAGAACAACAGACAGACCGGTATAGGCATTATGTTACGGATAAATGTTATGTGAGAACAGTCTCTATCTCTTTCCTTTCTCTCTCTCTTTCTCTCTCCCTCTCTCTCTGTATATATAGCATATATACAATATATTACTATCAAAGCAATTTGATTGCATGTATACAGCACAAGGTAAAAGTGACTGATTGTCGACGCCAAGAAATGTTTACGTTACAGTAAACACGGTGACAAAGACATACGACAGAGCCATCGCTGCAAGATGCGTCGGCAGCTTAAAGTTGCTACACCATGAACAGGCACTGTTATTTCCTCACATCAGCAGAAACAGTAAGCTGCGTTCATCTTTGATATCAATTAATCTTCAAGTTTTGTCGATAGATTTTCACCCCCCTCTGGAAACTTACACGTGTTGCTTACTTTTGCTTGACCAAGCGAATCTTAAGATCAATACATGTGTGCCTCTTCAGACACTTTTTGCTAGGACTGTTCCACTAGATTATTCTTCGTTAGGACTTGCTACCAATGTGGCCTCGATGGTGTCAAAGTCGCGTTATGGTGCATGAAGTATAATTAATTTGATTTGAGATGATAATAAAATAACCACTTGAAACTTGTTTAGACACCGATACACACGCAGTTTGGGATACCAATAAATAACTTCTTAGTACGTTTAAGCGCAAAAATTCTTTCAAAGTTCGAGAAGGAGATCTTGCAAGATTTAGCATCTAAGACCTATTCGTTATAGACGCTTTTATATGTCTATAATCATTTGTATTATATATTGTTAAGTTACCAAGGCTAGCCCTCTTGACGAGCCTTTAGCTAGTTGCTCTGATTGTATCGTATCATGCGGCATGATAAATTTGATCAAATGAAATCAATATGCATTAGCAGGAGTATTAAAGTATTAAAGAAGAGAGACAGTCGGCAACTACATAACAAATCGGCAGCAACAGACGAATAACGTAGTAAAATTACCGATAATGAGAATATTGGTGATATTCCTTTTTAAATTGCCAGGTGTCTTGGCATATGCTGTATGGATTTTTCGTCATGATACATATTTAATTGTATATGATGCCTATATATATATGACTTTATGCATAGAGTTGTTAATGCAGCTTTAGAATCTTTTTTCAACATAAGTTTAAAACAAATTCAGAAAACTCCCAAAGTCTGAGATAAGGTTAGCTCCATGTTAACATTTCGTCTTTGAGTCAGATTAGAACATCGGAACGGTGAAACACGGGTCAGGCAAGATGAATTAGGTTACATTCAGGAATTACCTGGGGAACCCTTCTTCTGGCCCATGGCCAAAGTTCAGTTTCAGGTATAAGAAATTGAATAACTTCGGTGACATCTTCGATGGGATATTGGCTACCTTGACATTAACCATGATAGGAGTAAGCAACAGAAATTGGGTTCAGTAGTTGCTGAACCTTTACTAAATTGCAAAACATTGGATGCCGCAAAGGTCGCATTTGATTAATTTTATATCATCTACATAATGACATCTACTGTTGTCTGTATTGAAGATCTTTATTTTCATTAAAATGTGTTCTCTTTGAACTACAATTTTTTTTTTATTCAACGGACAGTTCAACAACATTTTGGTCACCTTTCTAAGGACAACTGCGTCATGCTGTATTGCAGATATAGGCGTCGCTGCTTATTGATGTGGTCACAAACGTAAAGTAGTTACATATATAAATGATTGCTATATTTACAGTGCAGTGAAAAAGACTACGTCACATTTTCTACCTGGAGCCAAGCCAGGACAAGGCATGCTTTTAAATCTTTTCCCTTTTGCATTTTTGTTGTCTATTATCTGATATTTTTCAAACCCCTTTGTGGAGTTGTGATGTTAACCTACATAAATGAATAAAAAAATTCCCCGAAGTTCTGAAGACTCATAATTCAAAGGAGTAATAAAAGATAATAATAATTTGCCTTCCTATATTGAGGTATAAAAAGACGCCGATACAACATCGTAAAAGAAATGACAATCATAACATTTGCAAACCCTCTGGCTAAACATTTGTTACATGGAAAATATATGTGTCACAGATGATCAACCTAGTAAAGTTTAAGAAATTTGTCTTAATGATAACGATTCCAATTTGCATGGTCACATTTATATTGTTATAAAATCTTGATTTTAAAGAGACTGTCACAATGGTAAGGTATTTACATATAGATAGTTAATGTGTTCGGAGAGAGCAACAACTTGAGCACGCTTAAGAACACATCACACTTATCGAAAAGAGTAGAGGTCCTTCAAGGTGTGAGTGGATCAAACCTTACAGTCTGGTCTCCTAGTTGACACCTTGCAAAGGTGATAGACCCCATGTTACCATGCTTATCCTTAAGAAAATTTGGTAAAACTAAACAAAATCTTTCCCCGAGAGTGGTAACAGACGATCACCAATTGCGATTGAATGAAACTCGGATATGTACATTACTCCTCTATTCAGTGACGAAGCAACATTATGAAACTTTGTTAAGAAAAGTTGCGTATCAGGAATTGCCCTCTTAACTTCTAGACGTTATTGTCTATCACAGAGCATATCGGTATCTTTTAAGTGTAGTTACAAACTTATTAGCTGTCACCGAACAAAGCCATCATAAGCTTTAGTAGAAAACCCAACTCATTTAAAAGCTTTAGGTGGCTTTTATGGGTGACATTTCATAAGTTTTTGGCTTTTATTGATTGATCCTTTTTATCCAAGAGCATAATTTTCATACAAGAGTCTCCAGAGAAAAGTCTACTTGCTGTGTTATGTCATAAAAGTATATCTAAGGAAAAGGTACCTTGCTGTGTTAAGTCATTGATTTTTCAAACTCATTTGATGCGTATAGTCATTGCGTGAGTTAACTGCTCTTTCTTCACAGTTAGGGGCTGTATTATAAGCTTACAATAGGTGGAGCTAAATCGCAGCGGTCTGAAATGGCAGCCTATATACAGAGCCTAGTGACCCCAATACGACAGTAATAAAACAATGTGAATGAATCAGCACCTCTCTCCAATGCAAACTCTGCTTTTCTATGCAAATTCTGCTGTTTATCCAGCAATGACAAGGCCTTAGACATCTGCCGATACAACTGTTTAGTGTTGGTGTAAATTAAACATCATAACAGTAAAGATCGTAGTCTTACATTTGAGAGTTGCACTAAAAACATTTCGGTTTGCGCGGTGAAAACAACAATAAGTTGAACATTGAAGGCTAGCGCTATGTCTTTAAAAATATAAACTATTAGGACACAAATCTGTACCTTTGAGGTCTAAAAACTATTTCAACTGTCATGTGAATAGTGGGCATGCTACCACATAGTTTCACCGTAGACTGACCATGCTAAAGCATTACTCCGAAGTGCATATCTAGCAGTTACTTGACAAATGATTGAAAAGAAAAGTGGATGAAAATGAAATAAAAACATACTCAAAAGGATACCAAATGATGAATTGCATGGATTTCATAACTTGATGTTTATAGCACATAGACTTTTAAAGACTTTCTCCGGCCCCATAGCGAAATCTTTAACACACTTACGAAAAACCCCATCCAATAATGCGCGATACCCAAAAGACGTTTCCAGATGTTTTTGCTCTTTAGAGAATTCGATGTAGTTTTAGCGGATCTCTGTGAGATAGAAAAGGGATGAATTCTAAGCGGCTAATTCAATAACGTCTTCTACGATAGATCCATCTGCGTTACTGTATCACCCCTCCTGCGCTATGGTCGTAAATCATTTGGTAACTAACTGTCAGGAGACACGCGTGTGTGCTGCCTCTAAACTGAAATGTGCTTTCAAGATATCAAGGAGAATTCTTATCACAACAGTGAAGAATAGTTTTGTCGGAAAGCAATATTCATTCCTTGACCCGGGTTTGTGTACTATGTTCTTGTTTTTATCAACAGTATAACTCACGAATACTGTGTTACCTTTTGTTAAAATTAATTGTGTGGTTAGAACTTGAATAGGCCTTGAAATAACTTTGGGCCATCTTACGACGTATATATTATAGCACTGTGGAATCTTTGAATTTTTTTTTCGACTGTGCAGGTAATAATTATAATTATAGAGAAAAACCTATTCAAGAAATAAACTTCATGAATCAAGCGATATCAATTTAAATCTAATATTTTCGGAGATTATTTCCATATTCAATCAACAGACATTCTAATTTAGGGCTGGTATAGCTTATTGAACGGGCAATCATACAATGATTCAGGCCATTATGAAGTTTAATAATGATTCAAAGCCATATTTTTTGGACATTATTTTATGTTATTGTGTCAATAGAATTTTTAGAGGGAGCTTTGTGATTGAAACGTAGAATGCATTCAAATATTCCTGTGTATGTGAAAATCATCGTCCATTTTTCTCCAGTGTCGATAACGTTAATGTTCAACCGAAATTATTTGATACAGAAATATTCGTACACTAACGAGATGGCTAGACAGAGATATCGGTCATTCGTAACTCGTTCAATTATCAGTTAAGCAAAACCACTATGTGGCTGGATGTTCTCAGAACGTCGATAACAGACGGCCATTTGCACCCATGGGTTTCCGTTTAGGAGGAAATCAGATTTACCTGTGACTGTTTGTTGAATGTGTATAGAAATCTCCGTCTGTGATCACATTAACACGGCGCCAACCAGATCTAAGGATACAGCCGATCAGCGTGAATTGGTCGGAAGACGCCCATTTGTGTTATTTCAGGTGGTATCTCACTGCTCTTGAGGCACCAGTGCCGCATTGTGGAGTTTCTTCACTGCGGCACTGTTGTGTTATTTTCGCCGACTTTTTATTTATCTATTTATTTTTTTTTATTTTATTTATTTTTGTTTTAAAATCAGGTTCGTAGGGCCTGATTTTACCATCATGAAGATGAAAAGCGGCCCACAGCGATAACTGTAGCAGCATCTCTTCTCCCTAAGCCAGAAACATCAAGCTTAGGCAAGCTGGACTTAACTGACTGAATAGGAGAAACAGGGGTTACGATGCTACTAGCTATAGGGAAATGCCCTACCCCATTTTGATTTTTTTTAATTTAGATGTTGCAAAATACGTAAACGTATGATAGTCTTAGAAGACAACAAAGTGCACAACACGTAAGAAATTCCGTTCTTTATCTCTGAAGAAATTCGTTGAGTAATATTTTGAACCCCGCATTGCCGCACCGGTCCCCCAAGTACAGTGAGGTACAACCCAATTCGATATGTCACCTTCAATTCTTCAATCCATATCATCATAATCTAACAATCATGTGGCGTCTTGCCCTTTAAAGTAGCCATTACCATACACGGTACATGAAACACCACGGTTAGACTACCTATATTTGTATAGACGACATTTAGCCTTTAGAAGATGTTCTTTTTTGACGGTAAACCTTTTAAAACGTCTTCTGAAATGGATCGAATTAAGATCGACAAAGGTGATTATGTATCAAAGTCTGCAAAGCCAGATAAAACATTACGTTTGGGGGATGGTATTTTGCGTGGTATTCAATGTTCAGTGGTGACATAGTGATCTTATGGTTAGGAATGATAAGTATGAATCATTGACATGTCTTGATGATTTGTCCTCGGAAAGGTTGTTGGTACTAATGTCTTCAATTGACTTTCAAGTGTAAAATAGGTCTTAGCTTCGGCTAGGTATGCCGATCAGATAGGGCATTAAATGGAGGTTTAGTGTTAAAAGCCGACGCCAAAACACCGCAAATACGATTTCTGATAAGATTATGGGTCCACGCCGGTGTGAGTCGATAAAATAAGAAGTTCAGACATTCAGATTGTACTCCTCAATACAAACATCTGACGTGTTACGCAATCAGGCTGTTTACTAGATATGGGAAATACAATGTACAGATAGAAGCAAAACGAGGAAAGCCTTTGAAGTACATATAAGGAGAAGATCAATTCAACTTCAATGTAGGAAAACATAACGTTTCTCGTGTTTTTGTGGTATTATTGTACAAATAGTTCATATTTTTGTACAATGTGAATTAATTAAGAAA
Organism: Branchiostoma floridae; assembly: GCF_000003815.2. NCBI lineage: Eukaryota > Metazoa > Chordata > Leptocardii > Amphioxiformes > Branchiostomatidae > Branchiostoma > Branchiostoma floridae. The sequence continues at coordinate 14,906,480 of NC_049993.1, forward strand.
TGAAGTTTTATCATCGTTCCTTGTGACGTCGCGTAATTTGTTTATTGATAAATACAAAAATTTGATCATGTTACGTTGTATGCGTTCCAAATACATGTACATTTTTTCTGATTCTCTCTAGTTTATTGAAAAACTGAAGAAAAAAAGAACGTGTTCACCACGGCATTTAATAACTACATAATAAAATATCGGTAAATTTTACCGTGGTGAGTAACACACATTATTAAGTACAGTTTGCGTACAGCCCATTACGTAAAGTCCCTCGTCTACTCTTTTCGTCTATGCTTCAACAATCAGATGCTAAATGTTATAGATACTACTATTCATTACCCCAACGCATGACCACTCATCGGCAAAAAAACTATAGTATTTCAATGGAAATGTTACATCTGACATTTGATGATTCGTCAAGGCTAATAAATCAGGAGTCTAATACCCTATGTGGCCATTTGGCTGAACTCTCTTTAGGGTAAAACGCCCACGCAAAGCTGCCCTCCCACTTAAAACTAATGTCAAGGATTCAGACAACGGTGGTCGTTTGTCAGACGATCATTGCGTTTGGTACGCTTGGGTTGCCGGCTAAAGCCACGGGCGTTTATTCTGGTTTTGCTTGCACGCACTTTGTATCAAACTCTTACTGCAGTGAGACCTCTGTACAACCGTGGAATGATCCACTGTGGTATTTTTTTGGGGGGGACTTTAGAAAATGATAACCGGGCATTCAATAAAATGATTTTAAAGATTTGCTGAAATAGGGAATGAGCATACACGGCTTATACCAGACTACTTCAAAATCTTATAAATATTCTAATCATGATAGTGGAGATATCTAAAGATCAAATAAGGGACAATTGAAAACTGAGCATGTCAGTGGATTGCAAAATTACAGTTTCCAAAAACATAAGGCACGGATATGTTTTGATAACATTACTGTTTAACGAATCCCAGTTACAAACTTACTGCTATATAATAAAATAAAAAAGTGCTTTGGTTGGATAGCCGACTTTTTTAAACAGTGAATATAATCTATGTTAAACTTGGTTATGTATGATTTGTGAAACAAAACTGGATTTTAGCGTATACGAATGACTTTTTTTGCTCGGTAATTTGCCATTCAACTTTTTTCACCTTTATCAAAGGGAACATCCAAGGATGCCATTACATCTTTAATGTTTACGGAATGCTTAGTTGCAGCTTGGTCGCAGGAAGGTCACCGACGTAGTCGTATAGGAGTTTAACCAATTGCAAGCCTAGCTATATAGTGCAGCAGACAGCATCTAAAATGTTCATGAGCTGACAGTGTGATTGAGTGTAATGGGTAGTTCACACACCAAAGAGATACAATCTCGTCTGGCGAATACCTCGTTAAAGTTGTCCTTAGCGGCCCGCAAGAGGGTATTTTTCTAAAACCAAACAAAGACTTACAAATTGCTTGCAAGTACCAATAACAGGCAATGGTTTGCAGAGAATTGCTTTATTCATCGGGGACTTGCAAAGCAATCAAACACACTCTGTAGGAAATACATGATGTTTTAAAAGTCATTTGTATCATCAGTGCCGTGATAATTTTGATGAAGTCTTAAGTATATCTTATTGAAGAGATTGCTTAATACTCAATTATAACTAAATATTGGCCTCACAGTAATAAGAATACGTAATCACAGACGATGTTGGAAAATGATCCAATATATCAAATGTATTTAAACAGTCCCAAGGATACAAAAACACATTAAGTGTTCCTGGCAGTACAAATCAAATAAGCTTATAAATTGCGAGTCATGGTCTAAAAGTATAATTACAATGATATATGATTGTAATATCTCACTACATTTTGTTACAATGAATGGTATATAAAAGATGTACAAGTTCGATTTTTTAAGAAAGTTAAAAAATGCATAAGAAAACCGAATTTAACTGTGTTAAATTGCTAAGAAAATAAGAATATGCAATACTGACTTAGGCCCACATCACTTATATTAAAATATAGCGTTCTGCCATTTTCTGCTCGAAGGTTTTTATTCGTTTTTTTTCCGTTAGTCGAGACTTTGAAGGATTGTATATATCATTAATTGAGACTGTCTAAAGAGGCAAACTCACCAGTCCTTGTCCTTCGACCATTAATGTAATGGCGCGAGGAAGCCTTCAGCAAATGTTAGATATAAATTATGATATTTATCACGCCAAATGCTCAGTACAGTTCAGTAACCGGCGACCAGATGGAATATGGTTAATGTTAGATAGTAGGTATTTGAGTTTTCGTTACTCCAATTTGATTATTTATGGTCTGTTGGTTGTGTTTTTCTATTTTATTTGAATATCGTGTCATTTTTTTCAACTCATTAAAAAAATGAATTTTTGACAGGATGTAAATAAAAACGTTAATCAATCTCAAACTACAAGTTTGCCTTGAACGTAGAAAATTATGACATAAAATGATAATTTCATACAATGTATTATTAAAGATGATACAAAATGCAATGCTATATAAATTTTTCTTTTGATGTGAATCGACATAAATGGCTTAAGTTTGGATAACCAAGCGACCATTTCTAGAACTGCACGGGTGTATTGTCAAGTTATTTATCGACTGATCTACTATCCGATGCAAAAGGGGTTCGTCTTTCATATTCTTGCAGTAAAATAACTTACAGGAGTAAAATATTGAGTAACTACTGATAAATAGCTGGGCCCACTACATTAGATCACCGGTGTATAAAGCTATGTCTGGTGGTATATACGTGCCATAAAACAAATATCGATTTATGAAAGTTTTCTTGTTATTCTTTTCTGGGTTCGTTAAATTTTACGTCTTTGGTTATATAACTAGTGGAGTGTGTCTATCATGTTATCCGCCAGTCAGGTATATCTAATAACTGAAGTAGTAACGGTTATAATAGACTTAAAGGCGGCACGATGGCACACTAGGTTGGTGAAGTGAAGTGCGTGTCATTATTCTAAACATATGTCGACGTTACAGATTTTTTAAGGAATAGTATGCTAGTTATTCTGGTCATATTTTCCGATAACGTCATCAAAGAGAATACTTTAGTTTAGTCATATTGAATTGTGGATGATATTCTTAATGAAATTGTATTTTATCCATGTACCAAATAAATAAAATGGCAAATAAAGTTGAAAAATACATTGTTAGACCTAAAGTTAGAGATTTTCGTGAAAAATGTTTCGTGAAAAAAGCTTCCATATTACACAAAACTGGAAAACAGGCAAACTATGTAACATTTTTCACAACTAAAGTTTACGAAAACTTACTGAATTTGGTGGCCCTAGCGTAATTCCAAGTTGACCAACGCAACAGTGTCGTGGGAGGATCTAAGATCTAAGATAAGATAAGCGTAGGCAGTTCTGGCTATTCAACATGATAATTGGAAGCCCCCCCCCCCTAATATGAATAGGGTTAAAATGGTTGCCATCATATCGTTGACTTTAATTTTGCGATATTGTGCAAATGGCGATTCTTAGAAAGTTTCTGAAACAAAATCGCCATTTTGCGTTGTTATACCCCCCTCACATTAGGCGCGATTCGATCGGACGACGAGTCTGCGAGCTCTAAATTACGAGGAGGCATGACCCTGATGGCAAGGGGGGGCTCTGCCATTTCTTCGTCGGCATCAGGGTCATGCCTCCTCGTAAATTAGAGCTCGCAGACTCGTCGTCCGATCGAATCGTGCCTAATGTGAGGGGGGTATTAGGCATACCATCTACCCGGCTTTCAAAAACTGTGTCAGAAAGTAAAAAACAGTCCATTAACACAACTGTATCCACCCATAGAGGCTGAAAACTCAATTGACGCAAATCATTTCGCCATTCTTTATCTCCAAAAGAATAATCAAACCCAATGGAAACCGAAATTGGAAAACGGACGTATCATCACTCAACGTTTTCCATTTTTATTTCACCCCCGTGAAAGTGCTCCGTGAGTTGAAGTACATCAATGTTCTGTACTGATATTGATCTGGGTATGGATATGGCCCTCCATCTAGGACTGACGTCTGCTCACTCATCACCTGCTATCGCCTTTATAGCCGAACAATAGAGTGGAAATGTACAGACGCGTCTGTATATAATACGTCGGCACTTCATGAAATTAAAGTATTCGTCTTGTCTGGTATAGAAGCGTATCCATACGGAACAGTAGTTTAAACATAATATAAGGTTATCTTTTATGACGAATGTAGGTAAGGAATGAGCATATAACATTGCATTTTTAAATGTAAGATATCACTGTTCAACAGTAAGGCATTAGGCATCTTTTTTATTTAGTTTTTGGGATTGAATTGTATTTGAGTAAGGTATCTTAGCATGCGTAAAGTATGCTTGATTCGCTGTTCATCCTTAACACGTGTTCGAAAAGATACAATTCACGTTGGCTTTCCGAAGAAGTGAATAAAATGTTTTTCTAGCCTCATTTTATCAGTTAAACGACGTCGAAAATATACATCAATGAAAGTTATTTTTTTATCATTCTTCTGTCGTAAAAGTAGAGCGCAGCAGGTGCACATACTTCTTGAAAGCAAGTTGTTGAAAGATAAATAATTAGTTTCTTTTGAAATATGACTGAAAGGGCTTTTTATTATGGGTAAAGGCATCAATGTCAACTTCCTTTCACCGAACCAACTCCATTAGCGTTCCTCCAGCTGATCGGAAACGATCGAAACTCTGGCATTGTAACTCCATTTAGGGAGTTTAATCAATCACAAGAGAGAGGCATCCCCGAAGCAAGTTCTTCATTATAACGTGGAGGCACATGTTCTGGCATTGAGCCTAAGGACCCATTTGGAGACAGTATATTAGCAAAACATTTAGTTTGTCTTTAAAAACAAAGTTGTGGAATTTGATTTCATTTTGGCTTTATTTCGGGAGTTGAATCAATCACAAGAGAGTGGCATCCCGGAAGCAAGTTATCCATTATAACGCGGGGGTACTCTTCTGGTAGTGAGCCTTAGGACCTATTTAGAGACAGAATTTTTTTTTTCAAAACATTTAGGTTGTCTTTTAAAACATAGTTGATGGGATTTGATTTCATTTAGTCTTTATTTAGGGATTTTAATCAATCACAAGAGATAGGAATTTCTCCATTATAACGTAGAGACACTCTTCTGGCATTGAGCCTAAGGAACCATTTAGAGACAGTATTTGGGCGAAACGTTTAGTTAACTTCACTGTCAGTGGCCGGTATTCAATTGAAAATAGTTTAATCTTTGGAAACGGTGTAAACAAATTGACAATGTATTTTCAGCCAGCTAGCGATTTGATACACTGTACTGCCATTTTATTGAACTTAGAAGTATATTAAAACCCTCGATTGGTACAATAGAAGCCAGCTAATTGCACAGCGGATCACCGCACACTTCTGATTATTGCACCGAATCCCAAAATACTGTGGTGGTGAAGTGCAGCTAAGATAACTTTGCGTTGTTGCACCAGCCGGATAAATGCACGGATTATGCTGACAAATTGGATGTACAATTAAACGGCTTCTACTGTATTAACATTTTAATTTTTTGCACATGGTATGATCAAATGTTTCAGTCTTTAGCCTTTTCTACATCTTCTTTACACAGTTATTCATGTAAATTGCAATATTTCAAACTGAATTAGAACCGTTTTGTAGAGAGCATTTTTTTTAAATAAAATGGATGTAAGCAAAATTTCGTAAGCATTTCAAGATTTGAATCGTAAGAATATCTTCATTTCTGTACACTTTTGAACTACCATCCATACAGACAAATTAAGTTTACAATTACAGACACCCCCTGGCAACATTAAATAGAGACTGGAGAAGACACAAGTTGCCTGATACTTAAAAACTGTTAATGTCGTCACTTGTCACTGGCGACACTGGATCTACCTGAATTCAGTTATCCGTTTAAGATTTTATTTACAAAGTTTAACAAAATGAACTTTCATGCCGAGATTCTATTACTTATACTTTAATAATTTGCTATGGAAGAAGGGGGGTATCATCACAAGTTAAGATCCAGTAATAATCGAAAGCTACGGCACATATTATCTAATATCGCAAAAGAGTTTTTTTTTTCATCAGCCACCACTTCGTCCATTTTTGTTGATGGAGGGCAACTGATGGCGTAACGATGTACTAGAAACTCAATTTCAGCCGAACCATTCTTTATATCTTCGCCATTAATCGATCGAGGGACCTCCTGACACGATCCAAAACCCTCTCTCTGTGCGGGAGGAGAACATATGCGCCATAAGGCCTGGTCATTTCTCGGTCATAAAGCCAGGAAATGGGGCGGGGAATACAACCCAGACTTGCTGACAGATAGGTTAGGTCACCGCCGACAGTAGATGGGGGACGGCGTCAATTACGTTTGTCCCTTGGGAAGGGCAAACGTGATCCCCCTTAGATGTCAATGACACCATTATACACTTCTGACCGTATAGTTACAGCTACATTTCTACGGGATGTCGACCTCATTACACAGGACTACGATCGAAGTTTTTTTTTTTTTTTCTATTCGCTTTTGGACAGTAGTCTTTTACCTTTTGTAAAGTGCCTTTTCACAACGTCGAGGGCACGGCGGGTATTGAACTCGGGACCTCTAAATGTTTAGCCGATAGCTCTACGAGTTACGCCAAACACGAAAAGATACATTTTAAAGAGTGCTAAATAAATTTCATTGATAAAAAGAGAATATTTTTGCACGTTGTATGTTTTAATGATTTTATCTTGATCACACTCACACATTGTGCTCATAAAAAACAGGAATTGAAAAACACGATTTAGTTCTCAGCTAGATTGCAGTGCAATCGCCATCGCCACGTTGAGAAAGGTCTTATAGTCTTGTACCCGTGCTCAATGAATTCTATTGGTAAAAAGTGAATCTTTTTGCACTTTGTTGTCTTTTTTGTCTGACATAGTATGCTAAGAAATTCAAGGCTGCTAAAATACAATTTGAATCGCAGCGACGTCTCAGTGTAATCGCCATTACGTAGACAGGGGTCTTATGGACTTGTATTCGTGTAATATTGATTTTTTGTGCAAAGTCTCGAAGATTCTAAGTGTATTGATGGTGGCATTTAAAATCTGGTCCGCTGTTGTAGATAGATCAGCAGATCCATCGGCGGGTTGTCAGTACTCAGAGCCAATGTATTCAGCGTACAGTGGCGACATATCTAAGCTGGCCACCTTCAACGAATTCAATTACTTCAATAACAAGAGTCTTACACGTGAACTCGATACGAGGCTATCGCTGGTTCTCTATATTCTTCCGGGTAATTGCAATAGCCATGCTCTATACCGAGAAGACGAGACAAATTATATTCTAACTGTCTCCTAGATGATAATAATTTGTCAGTATCTAAAAGATAAGATTAAACATTAACGAAAACACCCCTGCTGCGTGACTACAAAAGAAAATAACTCTTTTTTTACTGGAAGTCTAGCTGATAGTCCTCTGCCCATCCCATGTTGAACATTGCCATTTAGATGACACTGATACATTTGTTTACTTTGGGGGGGCTTAAGTACTTTAAAAGCACCTATCTGAATATCTTCTATCTACCTATCTATCATTCTCTCTATAGCTAGCTATGTGGGAGAGACTGGCATTCTGGTATAGAAATCTTTAGCTGTAGCTGAAGCTGTATGGATGACTCAATTAGGATTCTATCAT
>NC_049993.1:14914582-14923993 GCF_000003815.2 Branchiostoma floridae
CATGTCGCGAACAAGAGAGCTAACCCTTTTATAAAATCATAGTTTTTTATAAGATATCAAAAAGAAGCCGGCAATGGAAACCCATTATCTCATAACAAAAAAAATGGGTTTTAAGTATAATCTTTTTGGTATGTAAGTATCGGTTGTAAGCAAAAATATTAGTTGCTTCCGAACAAGGAATTACGATTATTCACTCTCACACTACAAAATAGTTGCAAAATCGTTAACCACATTTCTTGACATCCCACCATTTATTAAATGGATTTCTTAAAATCTTAGGTATTATTTCTATTGGACAGTTCCGACAAATCAAAGCTCTGTCATAAAGTAAGTTGCTATTTAAAGGCCGCACTGACTCAGAAATATTCGCTATCAGCTCTTTGTCCTTGATGTTTGATAGCCGAAAAGAGGGGCATCTTTCATGATAAACAACGGTCATGCTTTTAATGTGTCAAACTGGTCACCAAAATTCTTAGCAATCGCCAATACTCTTTAGACCTTGTTCTTTAACGATTAATGTTGTTTATCTTTATCACTAATTACCTCATGTATTCTTCTCCTGTCTTCATTCATCATTAGGTAACCTGTTGATTCACAGGCAATGGCATTGCCTTTACTTTTCAAATGAATAAATCATTGCAAGTCCCTCGAGAAGAATACTGGAGCCACAGTGGCTTCAGGCAACTCATGCGCACATACATCAAACGTTACACGCAAAGAGGAACGAACTTTCCGTTGCCTTGAGTACGAATCCAGCGTGTTAAAAAGTTACAGATAGAGAGATAGGGTGTAAAAGTCAAATCCATAAGCCCTAAAAGCTTTTTTAGTCTTCATCGCGTTGGCCTCTTTTTGCTAACAAGTATCAAGGGGGCAATTATCTTTCATAATGGGAATCTACTTCAAGATCTTGGAAAATTAAGGACATCAATCTTTTCGAGTTTTTAGATTGTTATCTCAGTGGGATATATGGCCATGAACGATTGTAACTGATGACTCTAAAAACTCATAATTGATCCCCAAAGATATTTAAAAGTATGAATAAGAATATTTGCTTCTAGCACCCAGAGGTATTGGACAAATGTAAATTTGTATAATGTTGTACCGATGACCGATGCTAATACATATCGCAACCAAGACTGAGTAAATTCTTTGTATCTAATAAACTAGTTCGAAAACCACGTCCTTTGTGGCAAGTAGGGATGCGTACCTAAACCCACGTTTAGGTACAGGTCCGGATTCGAATCCAGAGGTTTAGGTACAGGTCCGGACCTAATGAGTCCGGACCTGAATGCATGGCATTGAATATTATATCATAATATTATATTATAATATGTTATAAAGGCAAAACAATGTATTAAGAAGGATAGAAGCATGTTTGAACCAATAAAACGTGTTTATTATGGTAGACACATGATGCAACAAAAATTTGACCCTTACAAAATTGTTGTTTTTCCCTCACTGGGGCTCAGAGACTGCAATGGTAATTTCACAGTAATTTTATCTGTCAAAGTGGCCATCCCCTGACCTGTTATCCTGCCTGGCTTGCACTAATTAGATACAGATCCAGTACCGGTACACCAGTGTTCCGGTAATTTTGTACCTGTACCTAATTGATTGTACCGGTACTGTATCGGTACACTGTACCGGTACACATCCCTAGTGGCAAGATATAACAAAATGTTAGGCTTGAGCTAATTTTGAATCCATTGTAGTCATTTATAGTTAGTTGATAGGAAATAGTAACGCATCGGTGGTTCAAAACATGTTGCCAATATCGATTAGAAAGTAAAAATTCAACACTCCATTTGACCAGTTTGTGACGTGTCGGTGGTATGTTTGCATATTTCTTTCGTGAACAGTTACCAACAGGCCGATTGAGATAACTGCTTTATCTCAGCGACTCCTTGTGTAGCTGCTGCGACAGTGTTCCAGTGCTGCTGTGACAGTGTTCCAGTGCTGCTGCGACAGTGTTCCAGTGCTGCTGTGACAGTGTTCCAGTGCTGCTGTGACAGTGTTCCAGTGCTGCTGTGACAGCGTTCCAGTGCTGCTGTGACAGTGTTCCAGTGCTGCTGGGACAGCGTTCCAGTGCTGCTGTGACAGTGTTCCAGTGCTGCTGCGACAGTGTTCCAGTGCTGCTGTGACAGCGTTCCAGTGCTGCTGGGACAGTGTTCCAGTGCTGCTGAGACAGTGTTCCAGTGCTGCTGTGACAGCGTTCCAGTGCTGCTGGGACAGCGTTCCAGTGCTGCTGTGACAGTGTTCCAGTGCTGCTGGGACAGTGTTCCAGTGCTGCTGGGACAGTGTTCCAGTGCTGCTGGGACAGTGTTCCAGTGCTGCTGGGACAGTGTTCCAGTGCTGCTGTGACAGTGTTCCAGTGCTGCTGGGACAGTGTTCCAGTGCTGCTGGGACAGTGTTCCAGTGCTGCTGGGACAGTGTTCCAGTGCTCCGTCTAAAAAGGTCAAATATAACAAGATGGTCGCCATTTTATCCAAAATCTCATCTAATGTATATCAATACAAAAAATACATTCAGATTGCTTCAATTTCGGCACGGTGTGACGAAAGCCTTGGGGATCCGAACGTATCACCATAAACAGGTGATAAAAACCCCTAAACGGCTCAGCGGAACCGCGTAATTGCGCTTTTAGGAGACTTTTATGGAAAGATCGTTACGGTGTATGTGTCTGGACGATAGACCGGAAATGGAGTAGCCTGGGCTGTGCGATACTGAATCATTTGGATTTACTTTTCTCCACCTCTTCTTAACCTTTTCTATACACCATTCACTCCACGTGTATACTGCCCATTGAGTAGAATAGTTCGAAACTTTAATAGACTTTATGGGTGACAGAACTCTTGCATATACATCTATAACTCTTTTGTGGTTTCTGATTACGTGAAGTTTGCATATGCTATTTTTTTCCTGTGTGTAATAATTGATTACAAGAATGAAAATCTTTATCATCTAAGAATCGCTTCTATTCCATCGTTAATAAACTTCTATTCAGTATTATCTCCGAAAGTAGACATGGATTTGAAGTTAAAATTCGTAAAAATATTTCATTTTCAAAGCATGCAATGATGCACAACTTCATGTTGTATCAAACCCAGATACAGATCTTTTGCGCGATGTTCCGATTGGCAATACATCATGACATCGTTTGTACATCTTGCAGACAACATGACGCCATGCAGTTCCGAAGAACAGTTTGTTATCAAATGTGACAATGACTATTGTAGAATTTCACTATTTTCTAACACTCGGATGTCCCTGTAGCTCAACTGGTAGCAGCCTTACAGTTGAGTTACCGTTTGCACTTGTTTTGTAAATGGGAGACCTAGGTTTAAATACTGGTTGGAGCTACGAACTTGTACACATGCACTTCGGTAGGGGCGTAAATGGGTAGGGTATGTTTGGGGATACATACATCGAACAAGTAAAGGAAGAACAAGCGATGAGTACCTATAAAGTATACTTTGATACTCAAACAGCAAGGACACTTGCAGATACATGTGCCACTAGGGACTACAATGGCCTTAACAACAAATAGATGCATTCTTAGGTCAATAATGTAGAGCTACTTGTTCTGCCTACTTGTTCTATTTTTCTTAATAAGATAGAATGTATTTCTTTAGAGTAAAGACACCATCTGAATTTACACACGGATATAATGATATTACATAGGTCTATTTTCTTCATTGATTCATTTCAATCATAATTCCAATCATAAATATCTTTAGATATATAAATGATAATGAAGACTTTGAATATCTTTTCTTATCATGAACGCCAATTCCAATTGATACCGATGCCACTTGGTTCCATCCATTGTCACTTTAAATACAAACAGATGAGTAGGATGAATAAGTATTGACTCCATGTTAGGTATTAGAGAAAATTAGAATTGATCGGCAAATTTTCTGGACTTCATAGAGAGAGAATCGATGATCGTCCATGGACGAATCTATCATAACATACCCCTATAGGGGGACAATGCCAATTAGGAAGTGGCTGCTTCCTTTAGTCATTTGTCAAATGCGGCATCTTACATAGAACTATTAGTTTCCCGAGTGTTTATCGGAAGAGAAAAGGAGGGTTGCTTGTCTTTGATAGTCACTGCGCGTGCGTTTCTACGATTTCCAATACACACAGCTACTGCAAAGACAATACAGAACTTGTAATATATCTAAGGAATTGGGTTTAGGTCCACCATTTCTGAATAAGTGACAAATGAAAATATAGATTTTGTTATCTCCCTCTCTCTTTTTCTCTCTCTTTGCGTGAGTGTGTGTGTGTCAATGTTTTTGTCACATATCTGTTAGCATAACTTTAAGAATCTCTGAATGGATTGTGATTGTACTTGGTATACTGGAAGGTCTTCAGCAAAAAATGGCCCTCCTGGTGTGTGACCTTGGTACTGCAACAGAATTTACGCTCTTAATATCCCGTGCTCTAAAAACAAGCACGTTTTATTCAGGCGTCGAAAGCTCTTGAGCTCGTAGGTTTGAATTCCCTTTTGGTTCCTTGGCAGAGTGTTCGCTTTTTGTATGGATATATTTATCAGACTTAACTAATAGAAGCATATGGCAAAATACTACTTTCACATAACCAAATCTAGCGTCTCAACTTTGCAATTTTGATCTAGTATCCTGAACATTTTTTTAGGTACTATTTGAGCCAAGTAATACATCCAAAACTTTAAGACGAAAGGCACGTATGGTACGAAATTAAAGACTTTGTATTCACAACATGAAATCAGGATTACTTTCCGATGTTGCGCATAAAAGACGGATTACAGATGGTGACTGTGCAATACGACAAGGAATTACGGTGAAATCCCTCTATTACAACACGTCGTAAACGTTCTTGTTTTCGTTAATGACTGGCAGCTGTCAACTAATAGTATCGTCTATCAAACACCGTATAACAGAATCATTTCAGGGGGCCGTAATAAAACTTCGTAGAAAAATATGTTTAGACATGTTCTAAAAGAAAAGGCAAAAAGAACAGAAAAAATACAATTTGCCTTTCTAAAACCTCGGCATTTCACAGGGACTGGTCGCTAGTTCTAAGTACCGTTTAACGTTCTTAAGGCGCCTCCTCGAACTCAGAAACTCAATTTTACACTCCTTCTTGAAGACGACGCAGCTGGATTTTGAAACGAGGGTCTTCGACCTAATTATTAAGACGCTTTTTAAAAATCTTATTCTACACAATAGTTGTATTTCGTATTCTAGCGTAACTATAGTGCAGTTTCCTTGACATATAATATTGTATTGGTATGATTTATCTGTATATCCATAACGTACATGTATAGGACCCCAGGAATAATAGCTAACTGCAAAGTCCATGCCAAACTGTAAAGTGTAGCTTCATGGAGTTGAGTAACATAGAACAGAAAGCTACTCTAATAAAAAGTAACTCTTTACTTTGATTTCTACTTTAACAGAATGTAAGACAAAAACAACGTGAAGCTTCTGTGATGTTTATTGCAAAAAAAAGTTGACGACAAGTGATTTGAAATAAAAGTTGTTTTCTTTGGGAAAGGAGCATGAACCTAGATACTAATTAGGTAATCTTTTGATCCATCACTTATTTTACATGACAATTGCCAATTAAGAAAACGCCCGGGGTTCGGTGTAGAGGTCAAACAATAGCCACACATGGCGGGTTAACTGAATCCCTGAGGTCAGGGGTGATGGTCGCGTCTGCAAGGGGAAAAAGATCGATATTCCAAGCCGTGCAAAAATCCTCATACCGTATGCAGCGTATCGCTACGTAAGGCCAAAACGCCAATACAATAGCCCCGACGGGTAAAAGGCAATTAGCGTATGACAAAAGAGGGCAGGGGATGTCAGGACCTACCTTGATCAAGGTGGGGCATTACTTGTGAAAGTTTTCGGGGGGTCAAGACCTTTCAAGATTGTCATAAATGGGACACGCAATGTATACGATTAATAATTATTGCACATGACAAAATTGAGCAGATATCAATTCATCATAGTACTGCTTTGAAAGAAAGCACACTTGCTGATACACTAACATGCGTACTTCTATTATTGTACAATAAATGTTTTATCTCAATGCACTTGCGGCACCGGTGTGGCACTGCGGGGTTCGAAAGATTACTCAACGAATTTCAGAAATAAAGAATGAATTTTCTTACGTTTTGTGTATTTTGTCGTCCTCTCTGTCATGCTTTTGAGTATAACGCAATATCTAAATTATGCAATATTTGGCGAAAATAGCACAGCAGTGCTGCAGCGAACGAACCCCGCAGTGCTGCACCAGTGCCCCAAGTGCAGTGAGATACCATCTTAACATACGCACCTCCCATATCTTATCATAAGGTCTTGCACCGTATATCGCAGCGCTTAACACCATGTACAATAATACCTGAGGCATTTTTTTCACCATTACAAATTGTATATGATGATAAATGGTTTTAAATATTATAAGATAGCAGGTTTTTTACTTCAACGTTTTATCAGATAGCAGGAACTTGCTACATATAATCATCTGTATCGCTTTTGATATTTCAAAAACATATTAGACATCGAGTGATTAGGTGTCCCTGAAGAAAGCTCGAATCCAATATTTGCTTCTACGAGATGCGTTATCATCTTAATGCCGATCTGGTGGGTTTCATAAAGTAATGACCAGATTTTAATTCTTCTCTGATATGCGTAGTAATATCGGGACCAGTAATGTAGCGTGGGATATGAAAAATACTGTTGATATATTCTACTCCATATTTCTATTCATCAAAAGCATATAAGTAGTGTTACTTTGAATTGCGTATTCCAAATGTTTCAAAACTAAGCTACTCAACTGGCAAGGATTTCACAAATACAGTAAATTTCACTTGGAGGTCGCACTGTTTTTTTTGTTTTTGTTTTGTTACAACGGAAAGAAGATTAAGTACAGTCCCCAGTGGTGCCGTACTTATTGTTCTTTTGTTGTTGCTGCTATTGGGCCGACCACTTACTCTTTGCAGTCCGGGGCTGAATTGCGAGGAGTTTACAATAGGCGGGGCTAAATCGCAAGGGTCTGAAGCGAGCTGCCATTCGTCGCCACTCAGGTGACCTCAATACGACTATCGCATGCGCGCAAGTGTCTGAAGCGAGCTGCCATTCGGCGCCACTCAGTTGACCTCAATACTACAGTAATTGCCCCAGGTGCGGCCAAGGTACTGTAGGTTTTGAACCACTCACACCGCACCATCGCACGTGTGGCGGGTTCTTTAACGTACCTGGGGCATGGCTCTCCCCAGACACGGGACCTCCATTTGAAGTATTATCCGAAGGACTTTAGCAGACTGGCTCTATAGCTTATATTAATGGCACCACTGGACAAAACATGATGCATGACATATTAGAGAAAACATGTAAACGGGAACATCTGATGCACAGGAACAGTGTCGTACAATTGAATTACAGTAAGAGGAAAAACCCCATGTAAAAGAATATATCCTACTACTGAAAAAGTAAGGAAACTTGCTGACCTATGTGCAACTAGTTAACTAAGCACTGCAATGTGAAAAAACAACAAACACTGCCAATGTGTATTTGGAGAAGGACAACCTCAAGCCAACTGTTCAAACTTACGCCACATCTTCAGAAAATACGCTAGACCCGCATGTTCTCCGTTTAATGCTTTATTCGAACCGACATAAAGCAAACATATTTCTCAATGTTACGGGCTCGAACCAAACACAAAACAAACACTGCCAATGTGATAGGCAAAATCTTGAATTGAAGAGCAATAAGAACCGTATACCTTATAATCAATACGCTTATTACAAGCCAGACAAGACACTCAACGACAAGGAAATTGATATTGATGCTTTCTCTATTGGGAACTAGGCCATCGACATATATTGACAACCAAATGATCCCGTGGTAACCATCAGAGTATAGCGGAAAAAAACATTATCTTCACCATATAACAAGTTTCTATAATGACTAAAACGTTGCTAATTTGCCGTTTGTTCATGTCTTTAGAAATAATTTATAAACAGATTAAGCTACAATCATGTCTGCCATTTGCAGTTATCATAGACAATAGCACTTTGCAGTTTATGACATTATTTGACGGAATGACCTACTTTTCTTTGACCTTTGAATTGATGTAACTCCCTCAAAATCGTTCCTTTAGAGACCTCGTGCCCTTTTAGTAGATCCCCTCGCTATTGACATTTACGATGGCATATTAGGTCGACTTGCATGCTAGCTCTGACTTCCAAAAACGCATATAGTGGCAAGGCGAATCAGAGCGGAGGTATACATGATAAATTTGTGGAAAAACTAACTCGAGAGTGTTACCAATCATCAATGATTTATTACAAATGAACTGTCTATTTTAGTTAATGTTTTATATTCTTCTATTTTTCTCAACACTCTTTTTGTTTACTGAATTACATGAAGAGATAACAAAAATAGAGTCAAACGAGAGTCATTCAACAAAAAAATACAATATCAGTATGAGAGCAAATGATAAAAAACTCGAAATTTTAAAGAGCATGGTTTTGTACATGGTACACGATTAAGTCTAACATGCATATTTATTGCCACAACTTTATCATGTCCTGCAAAAATTGAATGCACGATCAATTCTTTGGTTTAAATTATAATATCTAATCATATATATTAGGGCCAGGGGGAATTTGCATATATCCCATGATGCACCGCGGTCTCAACTATATATACGCTCGAGCCGTGACGTCATCATTTGAATAATGGCGGGTCCTGGCGCTGGACCTTCCCCGGGAGCCGCTATAAACACTCTGTATACTGTGCAACCAAAGCTTCTGGACCATAATCCTGAGGTTTTGCTTTGTTGTCTGGACACGCGCAGAGTCCCGCTGCGGTTCTCGGGCGTTTCGTGTCTGGAAATAGTCACGAGACGCTGCCACATTGCGGTAACCGGCGATCCACCGAACGTCCGGCGGTTGTGCCTGATGCCTGACCGGGACGGTGACAGGATGTTTGCCGGTGTGCTGTCCCCGGTAAAACTACGCATCAAATCGAGCTCAACCATCAAAGTAAGGATTACTTTATGTCGTTAATCATTCTTGTGACCTTTGTGATTTTTTTTTGTGGTTGAAAGACGATTAATTCCGCAGCAAAAATATAGAAAATAAAACAGGCTACGAATGGGGTGGGAGTGGGGGTGTGGACACCGGCATAATTTGTCGTGTTGCACATTTCGGTACTGTCTCCTGTAAAATCGCAAGTTATACAATTTTCTTACTTGACAGGCCTTTTTGATTTCGCACGAACCCCGGTAATTTTTGTTGTTGTTGTCGAAATTGGAGTATTTTGATAGTAAAAAAGTTGTGTTTGGGCAGATTGATTACAGAAAACACAATCAAATCAATTTCTACAATCAATGCTTTGTGTCCAAAATGTCTTT
>NC_049993.1:14924093-14968429 GCF_000003815.2 Branchiostoma floridae
GGCTGTCTTCAAGGCCCATCCCATGTCCCAAGATAGTAATTTGCTTGTTGGGATGGATAGACATGACAGCCGTTCCGTCCAACGATATGAACTACATGACATGAAATTGATGAAAATGTACTGCTGTAAGCTTAAAACTATATGATTAGCAACTTAAGTCAAATACAAGGCTCCCAAACAATGGGATGAGTGGGATAGAATAAAAATCTATAAAAAAAATGTAAAGGAAAGACAGCGCTGATCTCTTTGAGTTTTTTTCTTATTTTCATTTGTAACCACCTTGAAATTTCTGCTGCTGTAGTACCTGACCTTGATAAGATCAATTTGGCCTTCACGAAAAAGTGATTTACAGTGATTGTAAGCTTAACTTGAAATAGGAAAACAGGGTTGTCTTTGCAAGCTAGCAAGATTTATTTCCATTCTTTTCTTCCCCAGCTTGTTGTGGATGCTGGAGTGGTGTCCAGACTGGTGCTGCTGCTGGGGTGTGGGGAGTTGTCTGTGCAGACGCCCTGTCTCCGGGCTGTGGGCAACATTGTCACAGGAAATGACATCCAAACTCAGGTATGTTTTTTCTGGATTGTTTTAACACCTAGAAATGCAAGATAGCAAAAAACTATTCTGTATGTATGTATATCCAATTACTTAATCTTTGTATGTTAGAATTTAGATTATTTACCTGTTTTTAAATACTTTACGTATTTAGTTTTGTTCACTTGCAATTAGCCCCATGGGAATGAATTTACAATAAAACCTTTTTATTAGATTTTTTTTCTGCTAGCAGAATGATTATCAATGCATAATAGATAGTCTAAAGTAGGAATCATACTCCCATGCTTTAGCCTAAGTATATGTATTGAATATTGGCTGTGCACAGAAACATTTTATTAGCAATAGTCATGTTGGTTTTATGGAACAATGTCTTCTTCAGGCATCTGTTTTCACTTCATGAACAAGACCTACCATTACCTGAAACTACAGCAGACAGAAACTACAGCAACACTGATAAGTGTAGTATAAACATAACAAGATGATGGTGGCCACCTAAACTCAAAGAAGAAGACCAATGTTGTACCTAAGTACACACAGAAGAAACTAACCAGTTATTCTTCCTGCCAGGCTGTGTTGGACCAAGGTGCCCTGGCCTGCTTCCCTGCCCTGCTGCGCCACCACAAGAACAACATCCAGAAGGAATCAGCCTGGACCATCTCCAACATCACTGCAGGGAACACCATCCAGATCCAGGCAGTCATCGACGCAGGGCTCGTCCCTCCCCTCCTGGAGGTGCTACACAAGGTGGGGGAGCAGCCATGTAGTATTGTTCAGTTAGATATCCTTCCCGCAACTATCAGTGTGCAGGGCACATCTCCTCATTTTTTTACCCCTTGTGCCACACACAGTTGTGCAAGCTCTACAGCTTGTCCATTCTTCTGAGTTTATGCTCAAAAGTGACTGGTCATTGTTGATTCTGAAGAGGGCGACGTTGAAAATTTGATTCTTGTACACCTTTATGTTGGAAGAAAGTTAAGCTTTAAAAATGATTATTACAACCAACACAGATGAGCCTCAATGATACCTAGTCCGCTGGTTTGTGTAGTACTCAAAGAAGAGATGTAGATCATTCTGAAACTATTCTTTATAAGACGTAAGACTACTTCAATGGACTGGACATTTTTAACACATCAGCAGTGTTTTTGGATGAAATTTCAAACTAAGGAAGTTGTTTCTGACAGTTGAGTGATGTTTTGTTCCCAGGGAGATTACAAGAGTCAGAAGGAAGCAGTGTGGGCCATCACAAACTTCACCTCAGGGGGCTCCGTGGAGCAGATTTGCCAGTTGGTGAACGCTGGTGTTATCAAGCCGCTGTGTGACATGCTTGTCGTCAGGGAGTCCAAGATTGTCCTGGTCATCCTGGACGCCATTGGAAACATCTTCACTGTAAGGGACAGATGCTTTTAGTCTTATCTACATGCAGGTGTAGAAAAGGAAAACTGTTTGTGATATATTAATGAAAGACATCCAGGTAGGAAGATATGACAAATTACCCAAGCAACTGGATATTGTTTTGGAAATCATACAGAAAATCCTATCCAGTTGCTTGAGTACCCGGCAACTGCTATTTTGCATAGCAAAATTGTAATGCTTCTCAGGTTCACAGGTCAGGGAAGCACCAGGTATTTGTTTCACAGAACTGGGAGCTTGATCTTGGCTTCTACGTCTGCTTGAAGATTAGCTTTGGTTCATGTGTCTAGAAGTCTTTGTAGAGTTGTGTTGACTAAATGCCATCACAAACAGCTACCTTACCGTACCAGCATGTCAAATTTCAAGTAAGTTTATGGTAAAAGATGCATTGGACTTTTTAACCATCTATTGCCTAGAAAAAAGGACCATATCAAAATTAGCAATTGCTTATTAGCAGCATACCACCAGCAAAATCTCTGTTTAACTAGTTGCCACCTATGTTGGTTTAATGTTGTATTTTGTTAGAATGCCATCCCTCTGTTAAGTTGGTTCAGTCCAACCACAGACTCCTAAAGTCAGTCATGTTGGAAATAAACTCCTCACGTTTGCTGCATTAATGACAATTCCCATAAACGGTCTCACTCGGGACTCTAATCAGCTCGAAATTTTACTGAATTACATGAAGAGATAACAAAAATAGAGTCAAACGAGAGTCATTCAACAAAAAAATACAATATCAGTATGAGAGCAAATGATAAAAAACTCGAAATTTTAAAGAGCATGGTTTTGTACATGGTACACGATTAAGTCTAACATGCATATTTATTGCCACAACTTTATCATGTCCATAGCAAGACAAACAGTGTGTGGCTTTTACGGCCATTCACGACGTCCCCAAGCCGCCTGTAGCTTCCACCAGGGGGAATTTGCATATATCCCATGATGCACCGCGGTCTCAACTATATATACGCTCGAGCCGTGACGTCATCATTTGAATAATGGCGGGTCCTGGCGCTGGACCTTCCCCGGGAGCCGCTATAAACACTCTGTATACTGTGCAACCAAAGCTTCTGGACCATAATCCTGAGGTTTTGCTTTGTTGTCTGGACACGCGCAGAGTCCCGCTGCGGTTCTCGGGCGTTTCGTGTCTGGAAATAGTCACGAGACGCTGCCACATTGCGGTAACCGGCGATCCACCGAACGTCCGGCGGTTGTGCCTGATGCCTGACCGGGACGGTGACAGGATGTTTGCCGGTGTGCTGTC
This sequence comes from Branchiostoma floridae, assembly GCF_000003815.2. Classification (NCBI taxonomy): domain Eukaryota; kingdom Metazoa; phylum Chordata; class Leptocardii; order Amphioxiformes; family Branchiostomatidae; genus Branchiostoma; species Branchiostoma floridae. The sequence goes on from NC_049993.1 coordinate 14,927,317, forward strand.
CCCGGTAAAACTACGCATCAAATCGAGCTCAACCATCAAAGTAAGGATTACTTTATGTCGTTAATCATTCTTGTGACCTTTGTGATTTTTTTTTTGTGGTTGAAAGACGATTAATTCCGCAGCAAAAATATAGAAAATAAAACAGGCTACGAATGGGGTGGGAGGGGGGGTGTGGACACCGGCATAATTTGTCGTGTTGCACATTTCGGTACTGTCTCCTGTAAAATCGCAAGTTATACAATTTTCTTACTTGACAGGCCTTTTTGATTTCGCACGAACCCCGGTAATTTTTGTTGTTGTTGTCGAAATTGGAGTATTTTGATAGTAAAAAAGTTGTGTTTGGGCAGATTGATTACAGAAAACACAATCAAATCAATTTCTACAATCAATGCTTTGTGTCCAAAATGTCTTTTCATGATCACCATAATTTTATTGTGGTTGAAACACAAGTCAAAACAGGAGGACAGGAGTAAATTCCACAACAGAATCATGCTATGAATGACTTCAGTGCATTGTTTGTTAACATTACTAGTATGATATCCTCTGTAAAACTGTAATTCTGATCAAGTTACTAGTCTACTATGTATGTATGTATAACGTTAGTGGTTTTCTTTATTTAACATGTCTTTGTGATGTTATTTAACCTCTGATAATTATGTTGTCAGAAGTCGAGGGTTTTTGTTGCAATAAAAGGGCACGTGTACAAGGCAGCTTTGCAAATTATTGTGGCAGAAAGTGACCAATATCTAACTTATCTTACAGTCCGCATGTTTTATTTGTTAACAAAAATGTGTTAAATGCTTTACTTGATATTAGATTAACTATGATGACTTCAGTGTCTCAAATTATGACAAGACTTGAAGAACTAAACAATGGTGGCTTTTTTTTTACAGTTCAACTGTTCTCAAGATGCCAACATGGAGGAGGCACAGGGGACACTACTGTGGGAGTTTGAGGTGCTGCCAACAGACAGGACAGCTTTGAAGCTTCCACTAATCACAGCAGACATCCCAGATCTACCAGATGATGTGGACCTTCAACCTGTCGACCCCAGCTTGCTGCATCCGGACCAGTGTAATTGCCAGAAATCTACACAGTCACCTATGGTCATTGTTGACATGGAGCCAGACATGCAGTTCGACCCTCTTTCAGAGACTTTGCAGGACATTCAATTGTCTGGGGAAGAATCTGATGGCTCAGATAAAAATGAAGACTCTGGCGGAGACACAGACACTGAGGAACGGGATGACCAAAGGCTAAGTGGACAGATATTTCGTGTTGCAGGGTCAACGTGGCAGACATGCTATCAAGAAGCACTAGATGCATGTTCTACTTTGCGACGAGAAGGTAAAGATATAGAAACCCGTGCAGTGTTTGAGAGGGACAATATAAAGGACAAAAATGCTATTAAGTTTGAAGTTTTTGTTGATAACTCCTGGCAGATAGTAGGCCACTGTCCAGGTCCTAAAATTCCCAAATTGACCAGGGCGATGAAGAAAGGCGTGGTCATTGAGATAACTTTGCACAGATTAACACTTGATTATTGCACCCCTGCTAAGAAGAACCTGTACAAAGCTTATGTAAAAATTGTAAAGGAAGGTACCTGGGAAAAGGATAGTGTGAACTATCAGTACAATTCGTTTATTGCAACATAGATGTTCCTTTCCAAGAATCTCCAAAATATGGTCTTTGATGGAAATAAATAAGGCTTAAGGACACCATTCTTTAATAAATATTATTTAGCAACTTCTTGTTACAGTCTAACCTAGTCTTGCCACAAGTGAAATATTTAGCATCTTTTGATATCTACGCAGAAACAAAGATTAAGACTTTAGTATTGTATCCCTGTTAATAAGAACCTGTACAAAGCTTTTGTCAAGATCGTAAAGAAAGGTAACTGGGAGAGGAATACTGTAAACTACAAGTACAATTCGGTTATTGCAACATAGAAACCAGGCTTTTAGCCAGGCAGGCGTACACTTACTTGGAAACTATATTCAAATTCCTTCTATTCTCTATGTCTTATCAATGCAACATGTATCTCCCGACTTGCAACAAAATAGCATCTTTTATGAGTATACATTGAGTAATAAAACCAAAGTTTCTGAAGAACACAGGATCTGAAGATCATGCCTCATATGTACAAAAAACTAGTTTGACACAAGGCAAAAACTGATATCTTATAAGGTCAGAACCTGTATAACACTTATGACTATGTCTATACATGTGTTCTCCTCTTTCCTGACTTGCAACAAAATAACATCTTTTATGAGTATCATTGAGTAATTAAACTTAAGGTTCTGAAGAAAACAAAATCTGAAGAGCATGCCTCATATGTTCAATAACTAGTTTGACAGTTACAATAACTAGTTACAATAACTAGTATAACACTTGCAACAATGTATATACCTGAGTTCTCTTCTTTCTTGACTTGCAACAAAATAGCATCTTTTAAGTATACATTTAGCAATTAAATTAAAGGTTCTGAAGAAAACAAGATCCGCAGTGCTTGCCTCATATATACAATAACTAGTTTGACAGAAGGATACTTCAAAGCATATAACTAGGCAAAAACCCGTATAACACTTGCGACAATGTCTATATATACCTGTGGTCTCAAGATCAAAAACTGATTGTCATATAAGGTCAATACCTGTATAACACTTGCAACAATGTCTATACCCGAGTTCTCTTCTTTCCTCACTTACAACAAAATAGCATCTTTTACAAGTATACATATACAGAATAAAAAGTAAGCATACATAAAATAAAAGACTTAGATATATACAACAGTGGTGACAGGTGGAAACAAGTGGCTATAGGCACTTTCTTCTGTAAAAAAACAAACAATGCTTGGTACCATGACTAAAAAGTACATTTATATCAAAATCTCACTCATCAAAAAATCGGGCAAGTGGGGTAGGACATGAGCTTGCCCAATCAGCACTTTCACTTGGCTAGGACAATAAAACTTTTGGACTTGTCCAACCCTGGATGTGGATATAACAGTTTAAAAGTAATCTTCTAAACAGGTGGCAAGCTACTTGGGACCTCAGGCAGTGGCACTTCTGGTCTGTGCATTATCTGCCTGATGGTCCCCCTGTTCCTGACCGGCAGGACACCCCTTGCAGTTGTGAAAATCGAAGCGTCTTCCCTTCTACAAGTGCGCAGTCGGTGGAGGCGCAGACGACCATCCTCAGGGTCATCATTGAAGGATGGGTAAGTGTCTTCTGCTTCCCTGAACCTCTCACTGATTGTCCAGTAGTAGAAAGGCAGGTCTGGGTCAATTCTCTTTGAGAATTCCCTGTGAAAGACAAATAAATAATTACAAACCTGTTCAAGTGAAATAATACATGCCATGGACACAAGAATTAAGAATACTGCCCATAATGACCTGTTCAAAAGTGATTTGTAATGTACGTCGCAAGTACAATGTGAGTACATGAAACCTTTCAATAATTTTACAAAAAGACCATACTGTAATTGTAAATGTTTGAAAAGATACTTAAATACCTGACTTCTGTAGGCCATCGAGCATGCAACTCCTTGAGGGTAAAGGTGTTTCCCATGTGTCGGTGAAGTCCAGCAAAGAAACACTCTACATCGTCTGTCGTGCTCGCTCTTGGATGCTCTTCATAGCCAATTGTCGCACTCTCACTTCTCCGCAGCTCCATTGACTCGATATTTGTTGTGACCGCGATGAGGGTTTCTCGGCTCCACCCAAGTACTCCTCGACCGAACCTAAAAAAAGCGACCAGAACAAAGATGTTCATTTCACTGGGTCTTTAATCCATCTAGGCATTCTCGAGTTATACTATTTGGTAAAGCCCCTATCTCACTGGATTTGCAAGTTAAAGAGAGCGGTTACTGCATTTTTTATATCTAATCATATTCATTGTGTAGGGTTTTCTTGCCTGTTGATGTCAAGAGTTGAGAAGTCTGGAGGGTAACGGCGCCATGGGGGGGAACGGTGATATGGCATCAGCTCATCAAGGATCATGTCCATCATGGCTGTGTTCTTCTCCTTCCTTTCTTCCTCTGAAAGCCCTCGGCCATCAGCTGCTTCATGCCATCCAGCAACAACTTCGATATAGCATGCTTCCCGGTGATACCCTCTGTGTCGGAGAAACCTGACCATGTTGTAGGACAGCAAGATCTCTGCATCGGTGACAGACTGCTTTCGGAAACCAAACAGGGCTGCCTCTGTTAGCCCTGGCTTGGGCTCACCATCTTGCGGATGGAGCGCTTCTTCGAGAGCATGGTGGTTAAACCACCGGGGAGGCTCTTTTCTGAGGTGACCAGCAATTCTCTTGAGGAGATGGCAATGATCTTCTCTTCTGTGAAGGTAGTTGAGGCCGTCTTTCTCTGGGACATACATGTGGTGTGTGAAATCAACCCCCTCAGTTCGAAGTTCCTCTATTCTGAGACGGTATCTGTATGTGGCCATTATTGATCGCAGCATGTCAGCCATGCACTCAGGCGAGTTGGCACGGAAGGTTGAGGGGCCACAATCTGGGGGCACGAGTTGTCCACGCAGTCTTACTACAGCATCCTCCTCTCTCATCTGCTCCACTGTTGTGAGTTTGTGGTATTCTTCAATCACTTCTGGTGGGATAGCCTTCTCCCTCATCTCTGTCAATGGCATGCCATTGTCATCCTCTGCACAGTGAAACCACAATCATCAATTAGTACAAACTGATGGGGAGTTCAGAGTCTATTGTGACATAAGCTGAACACATTTGGTTCGACAAGGGCAGAATTTGTGAGAAGATACAAGATGGCTTCACCATATTCCCCCTGCAGAATATCCCTGAAATCAGGTGAATTTGTTGCATTGTAAGTGTACTTGGGCCAAAGATATATCACACGGATAAAACATACTAATGTCAGTGGTACTGCACAGTCTGATATAATAGAGAGGCCAAACATTAAAGTCAAGTCAGCAGAGAAAGAAACTAACCTCCAACTTTCCGGAGTGACTTCAGCACAGTGTCAGAAGCCATCCTCCTGACACTGTCTTTCACCCCACGAATGATTTCATAGAGATGAATAGGGCGCTTGTTCCCAAGCGTCCTTAGGGAGTTGAACTCTCCATCCGTAACATCACCTGACAACAAATCACAAAGCACCACATCACTGATAGATTTGCAAAATGAAAAAGCTCTAAATGGAAAATTAGCTTTGAGTACCTAAAAAAGCCCCCAGCGCACAGGCTCTAGGGCCAACCCACTAGCATTGCACCAGAATATACCAATGGTCAACACCTCAGCAAAGACTATGTAGTCTACAAATGGACTTTATCATGAATTTTCGTTGAAATGTCTCAATAAAGAAGACAAATTTTCCTATAATGGATTTTGTTCAGCTTTGCATCATTCAACAGAAGCACTGTCATATTACAAAATACAGACAAGAGTAACACTCTACTTTTACTTTTGTGCTTTAACTTCAACTTTTGTCTTTACTATGTTTATAGTGGAGTTAAGCTTCACATGTAAAGTATAGACTCTTACCAACAGGTATCAGTCCCAGCTTCTTGGCCTCCTCATGGCACTTGTCCAGGAACTGCTGGAGGAACTGATCCCGGATACTGTGATATGGAATGAGCAGGATTGGCACAGCATAGGGCTTCTGATTTCGTCTTTCGTCAGACACCATAACGACCAATGCATGATCAGCAGCCACTCTCTTCTTCTTGAAGAGATTGTGCAAGTAGGTTTTGTTGTCTTCTCTCAGTTCCACCAGACATTGGGCCACACGGCCAGGTTGAGGGGAAGCAGTTCCAAGAGCTGCCAGCAGCCTTTCATACCTACATAATATAGAAAGCATGTGCATGAAGGTAAAGGTAAAGCAGTCATCCTCAACTGATGTGAAGCATAAATTGTGCTTTTTCAAGTAGCTCAGGTACATGTAGTTGTGCAATGCGGCTTTGCTAACTACTTGATTTATATAACTATGCAGACAGAAAATTGAAGTCAATATTTCTAAAAGTCACCTTTCATAGAAGGCTTTGGCCTGCTCCAGAAGGGTATTGTACTCTACCCTGTCCCATGCCAGGTTTTTCAGCACATCTGTAGATGAGTTAGCCTGCTCGAATTTCTTCTTATACCTCTTGTTTGCTGCCTCAAGGCCACCTTTCAGCAGATCAATGTCTTCTCCAAGATCCTGAAGGAGACTGAGGAGACAGGCCTCTAGATTGCGTGGCACGCAGGACTTCCCAGCTTCCCTGACAAGGACCATGCGTCTGTCGTTGTCAGCCCTTAGCTTCTCCAGGCTTCCATCCCCAAGATCAACGTCTCCAGCCCATTTGCCCTTTGTAGATGTCTGCAGAGCAACCTTCAAATCACAAGCATCAGCCTTAAACCAGACACGTGCTCCTGGCTTCATCTTGGCAAAGGATTCCAGTGCAGCGATCTGTATATAACAGAACAAACTTTACTGTATACTAATCTGATATGCATAAAATAGTAAAAGTTTTCCCAACATCCATGTCTATTCTTTAGTAGTGTGTCTACCAAATGAAGCTCAATAATTTCCATTCATAGACATCACAAGGAGCAGAACTGCTGATACTAGTAGTATTACTGCTCTTTTTTTTTTAAGGTTTGCAAACTCACATGGATACTGGAGTTGCCATCAAACTTCTCATTCTGTGCCAGTCTGTACATGGTGTCCAGGGAGGGGGCGGCGACATTAATATGTGCCTGTCAGAGAAGGAAGAGAATCATATGTCAAATAAGACATGACAAGTAAAAAAAAATAGACAAAAATTACACAGTAACAGAACAAGATGTACTTTCTTCAAATGCACAGTATTTAAGTGCCCCTAATTCTTTCACAATTCATGTTATCATACTACTCAAGGTAAATATCACTCTGAGCCAGCCTCCTTAGTACTGTACTAACTTAGGGAATCTACTGGAATAACTAAGTATGTCAAATACATACAAAATGGAATTGAAAAGGTATCGCTATTATGGCAAATATTCAGATACTACATTAAGTATATGGACTGGTTATCATCACAATTGAAAATTTGTGAAACATAAAAGCCATCTTTATACATGTAGTAACCTTCAATGGGTCCAAGTCAGTGCTTTCCAGGCCACTCCACCCTGGCCCCCGAAACAGCCTCAAGAACCTGGTTGGAAACTCAGCACACATGCTCTCCAACCAGCTGGCATAGTCTGGAGAAATGCTGACCTACAGAACATACATGAGTACCATTGTATAAATTAATACCATAACAAGTTGGACATAACACTGTCTCTTGCTATGAAGTCTGCAATCTTCATCATATCTGATATCACCATAGATAATTTGTTCACACCCTCCTACCACAATGAACAAAGTTCCTGATCACACTTCTAATTGCCCAACACTACATGGCTTGGGGCCTGGCTAATTGCACAGGAAGATGGTAGCAAAAATGAATTGGGGTTTTCGGAAAACCCTGTTCAGTCCAGACAGGGAAATGGGGCGGAAAACCCTGTCCAGTCTGAAAAGAGGGTCTGCATAGGGGTTCCTGGCAATGCTTAAAAGTATTACTTCAGACAGCACTTACACAGCATAATGAGTGACCCAAAGGTGCAATATGCATGCACACAAAGTCAGTTCTGTCAAATGCAAAGTACCCAATTAACACTTATCTGGTAGGACATGAGGGGAGAGAATTGTCCATCAAACAATGGATAGTGAGTGTCCGTCAATTTCGGGTTGTTAAATAATGGCAATACATTACAAAGACAGGCTTTGAAGAGCTGGTCTGTTTAAATCCTGGTCTGTTTAAATCCTGGTTTAATAGAATGACTGCGAAAGGTTTCAATATCAACACGACTTTAGTACACAATGTTATAACATTACATATATTTTACAATGCACTACAATAAAGCCGAGATGGCATTTTTCAAACGATAGTACAAGTTGTGAGCTATATAGAACTATGTATCCTTTTAAAAATAATGTGTTTTATTTGCAAAATTATGCCGTAAGGCTAATAGCATGTTCAGTCTCAAAGACTTAAAGAGTAGACGTTTTTTATATGATGAGAAGTAACAATGATGGATGATTTTTGTTAAGTAATAATTTTTGTATGACATTGTGTCACACTTCAAGTTGATGTTATTTCTGTGCTTAGCCGTATTAAAGATTAAAAAAAAATGTTGTTGTATACTAGTACTTAGTAGCTTACACCGTATACCCCCATGCAGACCCTCTTTTCAGACAGCTTACAATGTATACCCCCATGCAGACCCTCTTTTCAGACTGGACAGGGTTTTCCGCACTCCGGACTGGACAAGTTTTTCCGAAAACCCAAATGAATTGAGGTAATTAGTTACAAAATTAGACAAAACTAGCCAAAACAACAAACAAAAAACTAAGAAGGCATTCTTTACTGGAAATGCTATCATTTTAAATTAGTAAATCAGATAAGTATCATTATATACTGATGCTAACCTGATGTACATTGGTGGCACTGAAGAACTCCATCTGGTATTGTAGTAATCCAAATGGCATCCTGTCAATTTGGAGCAGAGGGGTGGAGGTGCCAGGCCTGTTGGTGCTCAAGATGTGGGCAAACTTGTACAGGATGTTGGGCTTGTTGTGTTCTTGTAGGGTGGACATGGCATTGATGGACTTTGAAAAGAAGTCGGTTGGGTATGTGGAAATATTCTTTGCTGTAGCTACAACTGAGAACAGTTTATCACCAAAGGATAGAACTGAAGATGATTGAACGATTTGAGGAAGCAGCATAAGCATGAAAGAATCAAATTCTGATTGGGTCAGGGCCTTGCAAGAAGACAGTACTGTTGTGACATCATCCTGGCAGCTATGTTCAGTTTGTGTTTGCTGGTCCACAGTCAACTTCTTTGTCTGGCATCCCCTGCTGACTGTTTCTTTGGTTTTCTTTGCACGGCTGATTGAATTCGTCTCAAGACCAAAAGACTTCACAGCAGCTTCAAGGGATTCGTCGAATTTCGTCCTCCACTTCCTGCACCTGTTCCTCACTGTGTTTGCTGTGAATAGAAAGAGAAACAGTGTGTCACTTAAGAGAAACCTTTGCTATTGACAAGGTATGACTTCATATCCCAACACCTTGAGGGACTACACTCACACTAAATGTGAGAAATAATAGAACTTCTTTTGATTTCTATCAGTTCTAAACTTGTTGCAATAATCTATCAAGGTAAAGACAGCAAGAGCCATTGTTTTTCACTGACCTGAAAGAAGTTCACTGCTCCTGGTTGCCGTCTTGATTGATGTTGCAGCCTCTGTCCAAAAGGGACTGTTAGCGTGCCTCATTGGCCAGGATGCTGTGTCAGTGACATTTTCATCCTGATCAAGGTGGCTTAGATCCAAAAACTGGATCAATGCCTTGTCCTCCTTATCAGTCCACTGATGGTGTTTCACAGGCCGAGGGGACTTGGCCAGTTGAATCTTTGGGGTGAGCATGTGCCCCAAAGATCGTGTTATCTGTTGCAAATACAGGATACATGTAATTTGTAGCAACAAGGAGAAACTATAGCAAAGTTTGCTATAGTTTAACTGTTACTGAGTGTCATCATCAGTCTTGGCTCACCAATCTTACTCGACTTCTGAATAGTTTCTGCAGGGATTCATGATGTAATAAACATACTATGAAATTACATCACATCAGTGCACTATGAAATAACATCACATTAGTGAAATAATTGTATTAATGGTATAATTGACAACAGTAAAACTGTCCTTAACCTGTAAGGTCATCAGTGAAAGCTAACAATTTGTAAATTTGCTACATCCTGTTGGACCATTCCACAACAGCCAATGATGATCTTGATCGAGGAAACATTTTCTGTCTTATGGCAATTAATCACCTTAGGACTTAGGAAAGAGAGAGGTCGGCGAGCTCCTCCATCTTTCTTTCCATGTTTGTGCTGCCTCCTCTTCCCAGACGGGGTGTGACCACTCCCGCCAACATGTGGCCTCTTTTGGGGCGTTGATGGAGTAGACATCATGACTGAGGGAAACAATATTGGACAGTCTAAGATGATTTTTACCCTTTTATAGAATATATTTCCTTGAGGTATTTCAATGAAGTTATTGATGACACTTTGCTCACTTTGGGAGAATGAGACACAGTTATTGAACATGTCAATAAAGAACCAAAATTAAAGCAAAATGTACCTTTAACATTACAATTTAGGATAATTTTCTATCTATGGATGTCCCATAAGATATAAACTGGTCTGGTATGCAATTTTTTTCTGTTTCATTGGCAAGGATTAAAAACTCTCGAAAATAAACTATGATATTCATAAACATCACTGCTAACCTGGGGAATCAACAATAATCCATAAATTACAAATCTTACACACCACTGCACCACTTGATAACTTACAAATTCTGACAGACTCTCAAATTATGAAACTGAAAGACTACAACTACTTTTTGACAAGATTTATTGGTCCAAATATCAACGACAGTACGTATATGACAGTGAAGGTGAAAATGTAGATCAGACTCCTTCGTATAACTCACAAGCAAGCCTAACCAGTCAATAATGACAAGATAGGTAAACAAGTTCTACGGCTATGTGATCCCGAGCGACCGTCTGTTTAGCGAATATTAAGCCCACAAACGCCCACCCTTGAAAAGTCTGTGCTACATAAATCTAGTTCTTTTGCAAGTACAGTAATACGTTCAGGTTGGGCTCTCATGAGTTTCAAGTGAATTCATCGACCCGAAGTACGAAAATCCATCTTGGTAACTTCCGCCTTTGCGACATATACGATACCCACTCACCTCCGCATTTTAAGCGAGTTTCCAGTCCAACCAACAACATTTTCCGTTTGAATAGGTTTTCCCTGAATGTCTGCTAAGTCCCCATACTGTAACAATCTTTCCAAACTTTCTAAATTGCTTTAGGAAGGTAAAACTACGGCGCGTTCGTGTTTGTTTACGTGTCCGCCATCTTTTCTTTACCGGCTTATTTGCATATGTTAATGAGTTTAAAGGGCCTCCGCGCGACTGTCAGGCGTATGTAAACACGACCAACCATGCGATCCTGCGCGGCTGTTTTCGTGATCTTCCTATGAGTGCTTTTTGGTGCTTTTCGTTTTTTTAGACACACAATCAATCTACCATACGTAAACTACACTTTTTTTAAAAAAGCACCACTATTTGATTAACCAATGCGGAAGATTTGATAGCACTATATGCAAATCTCCAACATGCGACAACGGGATTTACGCATGAGAAGTCTATCGGCATTTACCTCAAAATTAAACATGTTCCTCGGGTATCACACACATCAACACTTTTCATGGAAAACTACAATTCCCGAACTCTAAAAAATGACGAAAATTACCCACCTAATTCTCTTGGCTGCTGTCCAACATGGCCAACATCTTGAAGATGCCCATGCCCTACATCTTGGGCTTTGCAGTTCCGGGTTTGCCGGCGTTCGCGCGGAAAATCGAACGCGATCGAAAGTAAAGTGCATCATGGGATATATGCAAATCCCCCCTTGTATTAGGGCCATCAAGGTAAATCAGAATGGATTGGTAGTAACCAAGATCAAAACATATGAAATATGATCTTCAAAATGTAACACATTCTATGAAAAAAATGCCAATTACCTTTATATACAGGGCTAACTGAAATTGACATCAGAGTAATCAATCAATGAAGGAACGCATGTACACCGTTTGTTGCTAATTAGGAAAAACGCTATACCTATTATCTTAGGCAAAAAGGTATGTTCTGGCAGTGATTGTGTGCTTTTATTTGTGGATGAACAACCATGGATTGTATTTATATTTAGAATGGGAGTGGAGTTAATGATACCTTAACATCATTACTCTTCAGGCTTTTTGATTATGCAACATACAAACATGGCAAATATTGTACTTACATGAACCTCCTGGAGATATCAAATCATTCTATCCAATAAACCAGATGGCTGCTGTAATACTCCAACAAATTACTTTGACAGTTGACGGATTGGTCCGGAATTTCCAACATCGCCTTAGAAATTAGGCTTAGGATAATCAAAGTCATTATTTGAGCAAACGAGCTTCATCACCAGAGATCTTTTAATCTTGTAATTATAGCTTTCCATTTGCACAGTTTGTCTTGTCCATTAATCTATCTGCATTTTAAAAAGGGTTTTGTTTTGTTTATGTCGCAGACTAACTACTGAGTTGGCGCCGCAAAGGTTTTGTATACGTGTTACAATATGCTACAAGATATCTTTAAATCTTATGATTATAGCTTTTTATTTACACAGTTTGTCAAATGCATCGATCCATCAACATTTCAAAAAGGGCTTTGTTTTGTTTATGTCGGAGATTAAGCACTGAGTTGGCGCCGCTAAGGCTTTGTACAAGTGTTAACAGATGCTACAAGATACCTTAAAATCTTATAATTACAACTTTTTATTTGCACAGTTTGTATTGTTCATTAACCTATCAAAATTTTAAAAAGGGTTTTGTTTTGTTTATGTCGGAGACAAACTACTGAGTTGGCGCCGCAAAGGCTTTGTACAAGTGTTAAAAGATGCTAACAGAAGTTCAGGTTATGCTGTTCCTGCTGCGATTCCTGGAGTACTAATTCCAGGGAGGCTGATGTAAATCGCTTAAGCTTTACATTAAAACATTTGGAGGATTATCTTCAAGGTTTCCACGACCATTCATGCCATTGCCATCGCCTAAACGAGGTAAGCGCAGCATATTGATTCGTTATATATTAGCTTAGATTGTTTATTCAATGGCTATTCCAAAGCATAACCTTGACTGTGGATTATGACGGCGCCATTGACGTTCCTTTATATATAGAAAACGCTACTCTTCCATGATAACACCGTCGGCAATGTGATCATCACCATGCATACAGGCCCATCGCAAATGCACTACCAAACTGGCTGTATGCACTTTGTGCCTATTCTATGAAAGTTCTTTGAGCTATCAATAACTTGACCCTGAATAAGTGTCCTGTTTGTAAAAATGCATAGTTTGGCCCCATTCCAAAAGACATGGAGGTGGTACGTAACTGCAAAGTTTTGCGTCGGGCGTGGCGTAACTGGTAGAGCGTTCGGCTCGGAATCTATAGGTCCCGATTCCGAACCCAGAATATGCTGTGGATGAAAGCATCTGAGTGCAATAAGCGGGAGATGATGTTTTTTACCAATGCGGCGATGCGTTGTATCAATGCATGAGTTAGTTTTCTTCTCCAAGCTGACGTTGTGCCGTTGGGAAAGGCACTTTACACGACCTTACTCACTTCACCCAGGTGTAAAAATGGGTATCTGACTTCGGTCGGGGAGGTAAAATACTACCTTTACCTTCTGTATGTGCAGTGTACCGTGTATGTGGCACTGTTAGTATAAGTTACAAAACTTGAGTGCAGTGCCACAAGTCTGTCCAAAAGCAAATAGAAAATAACCTGCAAGGTGTTTTGCACGATTGCAGAGTATTTGGCCAATGGTATTTGGCCAAGAACACAGAGGTCCTGGATTCGATACCTGTCATGTTACAGCTCTTGTGCCCTAAAAAAAAAACACAAGGCCTTTCTCTTTCAAACCAGGAGTAAAAATCTGTACCTGACTTCGATTGTGGAGTGTCAAATGCATTAAAAGGAGAGTTAAGTGATGGACTCGTCCTTCCAATATACCATGGCCTTGACACAAGCAACTACCTCCAAGGCCTAAAAGGCTATAGGAATACATCCACTTACTAGCACTAGACGGATACCTCGCTGCGTCCGACGTTTTGTGAATTTGTCAAATACTTTGAGTATTATGCAAAATGCAGAAGTATGACTGAAAAGGCAATATAAGATGCACATTCAAATTAAAATCATGCAGAGGATGAAAATTGCATTAACAAACAACAGTTCCTTTCGGTTGGAACCACATTACCTCATTCTTACTTTACAATTGGTTTCTTAGTACTTGATATGTGTATGCGCTAAGGACTGCATTGTTAACAGCGACACCTGGCTACAGTTCAAAGCGAATCTGTTATCACTGCCAGGCAAAAGATGACGGAAATTCACCAATTAATTTTAAAAAACATGAGCTTGTACATAAAGGACCTGATTTTCAACGATATAGACTAAGTTGCACAACTTGCTCTTTGTTGTCTTCAATGTCCAATGCGTCATCAAGATGTTTTAAACCATGCTGTAAAAGAAAAAAAAACTGTCTAAGATAAACCATGGAACGCATTACAACTTCAAATGTACTTGTGCATCCATTTACCATAGTGATTACCATCTCCCATAGCCTTAAAAATCCCCATTTTCTATTTCAGTCTCCATTCTGGAAACTATGATCGTCTGTCTTGCTGCGTAGGGGATTTTCATAACTTTTTCACGCTAGACGAAACAGTAATTGCGTCGCTGATTATAATGGACATATTCGCACAGATTTTGCCATAATGTGTACGCAATCGATAAATGCTAATCTCGTCAATTTGTATCAATTATTTTAAAAGCGATAGCATTATGACATGTAATTACTCAATATAAGTATCCCAGTTTGTCTCATATTAATGTTGATCCCTTTTCATAGCTGGCTCTCTTTTTGTGAAAATGAATTCCATTCCAAGCGATGTGGATAAAAAATATAGAAATATAGAGTGTTCATATTACAGCCAGCTAGCTTAGGTTTGCAAGAGAAATATCTTTTAAAGCCTTTATTGGCTCTCTCTATATAGCGGGGTATCTGGAATATGAACATATCGCCCCACGGTGTAATATACTTACAGAAAGCATTACTGATATAACTGAGGCATATACAACTATATCTGGCGCATATATTGTACTGTATCTATGGTCCAGGAACAACATAGCTGAATGTATACATTACATACATCCATACTGGAAAAATAACGGAAACACGATTATTTTATGTTACAATGATATGAAAATTAAAATGTACATATATTGACACGGAAAATAACAAATGAAAAGACAATTGACAGCGTTAAATATACAGTTGGAATTCATAGCATCTGTTACACTGTGTCACTGTGAATACGAAATATTGCTGACACGATTGTTTCATAATGCAATGATATGAAAATTACAATGTACATATATTGATACAAGAGATAGCAAATGAAAAGACAATTGACAGCGTCAAATATACAGTTAAAAATTCATCACTGTGTCACTATGAATACGTTATATTGCTGACACGATTGTTTTAAAATGCCATAATATAAACCATTCTACCGATTGCAATTTTCTACAGGAAGAATTAAAGCTGGCAGCTTGTTAACCGTTCATTACCCTACCATCCATTCACCAATGACGACAAGTAGCGAAACGTATTCCTCATTTTGCTAACGAGCAGATTCGTCTTCACTGGACTTAATACGCTGTAATCTACAGACAGGTTTTCCCTAATGTACATTGATGTATATTTCATATCCATACAGTAGTATAGATATAGAAATCGCACCTGCGCTTATTCCTATGGTTTTTTTTTATTACATGGATACGTTGCATACAGTAAAAGGTGACACGTTGAACCGTATCAATGAGACAATTAGACACTTAAAGACGTAATAAGATAAGCTTCTGTTGTAGCATCCCTTACCTTAATTAGTAGTCACCAGACAGGTTGTACAACGAAGCACAGTACGGTTGTAGATGGTGATTCTTTCGTGGAGCTTTGCTGGCAGTTGTTGACGCTATCGTAGCTTTGCTGTCATCTGTGCGAGTCGCTTCGCAGCGCTGTGGTGGATTTGGGTTCTTGGCACCGGCGGCACATCACATGATCAGAGCTCGTGTCGGAGCTATATGAATGGGCAGAGCATTTATCACATCGAAACATACAAATAGAAGGGATGTATAAAGTTTACAAAAAAAAAAGAATTTTTCTAAATTTTTGATGCAATACATAGCAAATTTAAAGAGTACAATATGCCAGAAAATTAGAAATGTGAAAACCATTACGAATGATAGTAATATGTTCTCAATATTTCCTAACAATCAACTATTTTTCAACAGGTTATATCTTAAGCATTTCGCTAAGACCGTCGGTAGCTTTGTCTGATCGTCTAGTTGTCGATTTCAGCGCTATTAGCGGAAGTATTTTGTTATTGGTTAGATAGCAACTGTTCCTAAAATGTTTTAGAATATTGCACACTTTGTACATATCATAGGAGTATGATATAAAATTTATATCTCTTCTTGAAATCGTGTTAAACAGTCTATTTGTTTTTTTAAACAATCCACTGGCATCAGATCAAACCCTGATGTGTGGGGACCCCGCCAACTACTATGGTCAGACCAATTTCCAAGACAGATCAATCACCGCCCTTAACGATTTCACCCCTTGGCTGGGCATTTACCAAGTTTACCTGATATTAGACCAAAAATGTGCAACGGCAAGGTTAAACGATTATTCCCCTACACGGCAACACATCATAGACAGACTTTCAGGTCACCGATGGGTATCAGATCACCAGAAATAGTATCAGTATGAAAAGAAGGGAAAGGGGATGGAATCTGTCTACGCCAAGTATATATCGATTGAACGGTAATAGGGTTGAATGGAGGGTATGAGCTATCTGCATCTGGGCGGAAGCCGGAACGGACGGTGAGGAGACGATTTACCGACTGATCGCTCTCGATGATGAAGATACCGAAGGCCGGTTAGACGGTCAATGAACAGGGATGTCCTATCTTATCTGTGTACTGTGGTGTGTGAACGTAGTTTTCAGATACGACAGATGAAGCTAACAGTCATTATGCAGTTCTATTAAGTATTATAGTAATTCCATCTGTCCCCAATCTACAGTAACGTTAATTGTATTAGGACGGGAGAAGAAATTCAACATGCACAAACTTCCACATGGATGTCCAGCCTTATCTGTGTACTGTGGTGTGTCAACACAGTGATTTGTAGTTTTCATACATGATAGATAAAGCTAGTGAAGCCATTATATTAGGTATTATGATCTACATGGATGGGACTAGGTAAGGTGAGTTGATCTACATCTGCCCACGATTAATAATGGTACCAAGAAGCCGGGGGGAATTGAACATGTAAAAACTAGTAAACATTGGTCATTGTAGTCCGATACCAAATTCTTACATCACGTCACATCCCATCAACATTTCTATACACAGATATAAGTCTGCATGGCCTAAACTTAGATAAAATGTATAATGAAAGCCAGTAATTCGTTAATTACTTAAGATAATTCGAATCATAAATCATGAGTATTAGTAATATCTGTATAGGACAGCATTCTTGTAAGCTATTGGGTAAGAATGTTGTAACGTTTGTTTAATAAGTTTTTAAATATGCCTGGCAAAGTGTCGAAAGATTACCGGAACAGTAGACATTACTTTTTTTTTTAATGAAGAAATTAATGTATAGATAATTCCGACTTTATTTGATAATCAATATGTATAATGAATAACGGATATAAATGACGATGACATTCTAAACTCAGTACATTGACATAAAATTGTATTTTTCAAATGGAATGTTTGGAGATACATTTTATGTAAAGAAAATGTTTTTACACGTATTTTTAAATACTTAAAAGTTATAATCATTCCATCGGGGAAAATCCCCATAGGACAATAAATCCACCTTCGAGTTGTCTCAGGCAACTCTTTACTCAATAATATTGCCTGTAGGCATGATTCATCAATAGTTCAAGTCATTGAAATAGCATGACATGCACTTATAAGCATTCCATATCAATGTAAGTGCCCTGCGGAGTGGACTAACCTTCGAAAATCTTGTAATAAATGTAAGAGACCTTTGTTGGATGTGTCATTTCTCAATAGGGCTAACATGCCCACAAATGGCTGTTGAACTAAATGCTTTTGTCAGCGAAAAGTTGTTACTGATGTTAAGTATCGGATCGCGGACCATTGGGAAGAAAGCCAGTTTAACGCTACGCTGTCTTGTATACTCCCTAGCCACAAAAGGAGAATATCTTTAATCAGGAGTATTCTGATGATCCCTAGAGTATGTATCAATTATACTGTTGTTGTCTTGTTATAACATCTGACGTAGAGTGCTCAGAGTTGTCATTTAAGAAGACCAAACACGTGTATCTCCAAATGTTTATTTAAAGACCATAAAGGATCTAGAAATGCATTGTTTACACACTCAATTAACTTCTTTTTACTTTACTAATCCGAAGTTGAAACTAGGTCATGCGTTCTAGATCACTTCTGGGTCATCAAAAAGATCTGACTTCTGATTGCAGTAAGGATACGGTAGAGCAACGTAAGGCTAAAGCTATCAAATGTCAATTTACAGACTCAAGAATCCCACTCTAGTATGAAAATGTCATTTCAACAAGCACTCCACTGCTTCTGTGGGAAATTGGATGCACTATGTGAAAAAAAGTTTTAATAATTTGTTGTTTTCCCTTGACAATGCTGTTGATAAATCAATCGCCAGGGTGACACGCTTCGCCCTAAATCCACAAAGCGTAAAATAATTTTTCAAGCTGTTTATGTTTTCTGAGCGCTCAGTTGGTCACATCGCAATCATTGCAAGATTACAATCTTTGTGGAGAAGGAGTTTTCATGTCGCAGCATGTTATACCATTGTTAAGCAGGGGAGCATTTTCAAGGTGGGGTTAGCTGCAAAAAATGTATATGTGTTATTAGGAATGATCATAAAACAGAATCAAATTGATTGTAGAGAATGGAAAAAAGACATCTACGCGCTCATCACCTTTCGACCGTTTAAAACGTTTTTAGTCATACTGTAAATCATACAGAGTAGTCGCATGTCAAATTTTAAAATCCATACCGTAGATTACTAGCACAATATTGTGAAACTTATACAAATGGCATTAGATGTCAGTGTAAATTCCAATGCGAAAGAAAAATCTTCTTTTCTGGAAACCGCACCTAGCGTGTTTATTGATTATAATTTGTTTAAACTTTCCTGACCACTTAATGTTCATATTGGGCCTAACATTACCTTTAAAGGCATGTTGGCATCAGTTTTCATGTTTCTAGGGTATGCCATCCACCTAATCAAATCAACATGGCCTAACGTACGTTTATTCAAACTGGTGCAGGTGCCTGTCGCCTTTAAGATAATACCGCAATATATGTCATTCGGTGACAAGCGTCGTCGTGGATAGCAAATCATAGTTACAGACCATTTACCTTAAGCACTGTTGACAGAAGAGTAAAGAAAACTAATGACCGATTAAAAGAGAGGATGGAGAAATGTTTGCTTTCGTGCCAGATGGATTTTTACAAGCGGCAGGTGTTGTGAATTAGCATCGGTTTGTGTCTATTGGCTAGAAACAACCACATCAAATATCATTACACCATCTAAATAATCTAAATTTCATGATTGAATAAATAATACTTGTGTATCAGTACGTGACATAGGAATTATTTCTCTGTCGTTGTTTGTTAAAGCCTCGTGTTGCAACAGACAAGGTTTGTCCTAAATACTACAAGCTAACAAATTTATTTGATCCACTCACACTGGAAAGAAACCCTACTAATTTGCACATGTGCGGTGTATCTTTTACGTGCTTGGGGTACAACTACCCATAAACACAGGACCTCCATTTTACGTCCTATCCGAGAGAAATCCCTTATACCCCATTTCCACTAGGACGGCGCTCCCGCCGCGCTCTCTCTGTGACCAAATAATGACGCATCCCTCGACGAATGGTATAGAAAAGAAACAAATCGTTTTACACTTTGTGTGTTTTGTTGTCTTCTTAGTCACACTTTTACGTGTTTTATGGTATTATCAGTAAGGTAAGCGAGGGTAAGGTCGCAGTGAGGGCGTAGCGCGATCGCCGTCTAGCGGAAAGGGGGAAAGATAGGTACCCAATTCTACCTGAGTGAAGTAAGGAAAGAAGTTTAATGCGAGGTTCCCAAATGTACAGTTTGGATAATAAGAAGGGGCTCCAAAACTAGGATCTCTGTTAACTTGGACAGAACCTCTCACCGTCACAACAATAGTCAGGTTCAGGTTGTTCACACTCTTCATAATAAAATATTGCAACGTCAAATAAAGCACAGCGTGGTGTTATTTCTTCGAAGCTTATCGCAAAACTCCACTTTTAAATTGCTACATAAAGCCCCAGGCTTAAAACAATTGCCCATGTTTTGTTCCTATTTGTTATACTCTGTCTAAGCTGTCGATAGATTGATAAAAGATTTTGCCGCTAGCTAAGGATTTATCAATTCACAACTGTGTAAAAATTGAATGTATGATGAGTATACCCAAGATCCGTTATCGGTATTACTGTTGACATATGAAAGTTGAATAAACCAAAAGTTACTGCAGAACTGATTAAATAGTTAGTTCTCCTATACTACTTATGTCTGTGATTAATGCATAATTTTTGCTTTGCACCCGTACCCTATGAAACATTACCCCTAGAAATGCAAGACCTTAGCGGGCATACTTTATATTTACAGCTGAAAGCGATAATATTTATAAAACTTGGGTTATTAATGTTGAGTCGTGTTTCCTCACCCCTTAGGCAGGGACTCTGCTGCGATTGTATATGATTTATCTTTTTAGAAGTAGCTGAGTACAATTTACAATACCACAAAATACAGGACAAACTTTTTTACAACTTGTTCCAAGTTAAAAGCCGTATCAATCAAGCTAAGGGGAACTTTCTCGAAGAATGAAGTGCGCAGGGTTTTGAAACTTATGAAAAGTCAACCATCTTGAATAGTTTGGTGAGGTTAAGTCACTGAATAACAAGCTTCTAAGTACACCACCGAGTTTTTTTTATTCAACCATATCCATTAGTCTTAAGAAGAAGGTAGTAATTGTTCACCTGTTAGCATTGCTACCTAATGTATTATTCCTGAATAATGACAACATATGTGTTCATAATCTAATATTTGTGACAGCATTCTGAATCTTGCATTGATAATCTGTGTATACGTGTAAATACTTTACGTTCGGGCCCACAGCTGTAAGAAGCGACACCTATGCTGCAGTGCTAGGTGGATCAGTTCTTAATTGCTCTTAGTAAGGTAAAAACAATGGCTAAAACTTATGTTACTTCACTGGTTGTGACCAATTTTTCCCTTTTATTCGGTGACTCCCCAACCTAATGAAAATGTTAAGAAAAAACTTACTTCAAACTGAACTTTCTTACTATTAGCATTCTGTGACATTTATTTGTAAAACGACTTTATGCCGCCTTGTTATTCATCATAATGATAAACATGCCAGTTTTAAGACAGACATAATTATTAACATTCTTACGGGTGAAGATACTGATCTATTTAGATTGTACCGACGTCAAAAAGGAATCATTTTAAAGCACAGTAAAACGTAGTTATTATCGAAATGCCACTTGTCGGTAAATGTTTTAGGTTTTAGTGGCGTACTCACTCAATAGGCACCAAGAGAAAGAGGATCTGATAGTATATACTTACAGTGGTTTCTGCCAACATGCATTAGCGACGAGCTTGGACCTTTCCTTTAATCATGTATTTATTTGCTTTTTAACAACACATTTCTTGCTATGTACCAAGATATACTTGTAATTATTAGATGCCACACACGATTTCCTAAACCTAATGCAGTTGTTATAACAACGATGTCATTAGGAAGGGTGTCATCATTTTCTTTTCTCACAACACATTTGTTCTTGTACATTTATAATAATATTTATTAGACACGACAGGAGATGACAAATAATTACCATTTATCTTCTACCCTGGAAGAGAGATGTAATTACTTCTCAGTCTTTCTTGACAATAAGAATCCCCACATGGTCCTTTTATTATGAATGTTTACAAGACACTCAAAGAAGATATTGCCTCAAATTTGCGCAGATATCTTGGTGTATTTTCCCTACGGCCACCTCAAGTAAATTTTATAGATGACATCAGCACGTTCATTAATTTTTGCCTGATTTCAGGAAAAAACATTTTCTTTACCTCTTCGAGGATGGTTAGATCGACCAAAATAGGCAAACATGTTGTGTTGTAGCTTGTAGAAATGACACTAGGAAGGTAGCCATGACTATAGATGCAGAAGTGAAACTTGTTGGATAGTTGTAAAAGTGGAAAATGGAAGCTTTGAATATAAAAAAAAAATTACTACACTAGTTCACTTCTTTAATACAGGAATGAATGCTTTGTTAGTGATAATGCCTTGTTTTGTCACTTCAAATCTTGTTACGACGTTTATGTTGTCTATTTTGAAAATTTAGACATCTTTTTTTTGCACTCTGTATGGGATGTCATCCATCAAATTTACTTGCTGTTGCCTAAGGCACGCGGGTGCGATTTGAACACATCGTGTATTGAACTATTCGTCACTGTATATTCATGTACCAATCTGGCTTTAAGGACTGTAGAGGATATCTTTAACACTTGAGCAGCAGTCTTTGTCTTGTTATGAGACACCTGCTGTTTTTAATCAACTTGTCTATAACACCCTTAAGAGCGGCGAGCTGCTTTGAAGTACCCATTAGCAGTTTGAGGTTGAACAGAAGATAGTGATGTATCTACGATACAAGCGTCATCATTCATCGGGATTGGTTTATGTAGACACATTTTAGACTAAGTCTGTCTGTGATTGGGATAATGCGTACATGTACTTAGAGAAGACCGTGCATGCTGTAAACAGTAGTTCTAAAACGTCTAATTTTCATACGTATATTTATTTTCAAAGTTGAACTGCAAGTGCCTGCACAAAAGTGAACTTTCCTGCACAAAATGTTAAATCATTAAACACCAGTCAATGTCAAGAATTGAGCAACTCACTACTTTTTGAGGTCAAGTTATGCAGAAATCTGTGGCGCTCCCCGTCTTTCTTGTTGAATGATAGTTGTAAAACTCTGATGTAGATAAGGGCGTAGTCGTGTTTCTTTGTTTCTCTTGCTGAAAAAGAACTCTTCTACATCACCAGTGATTGGAGGCACCATTGAAGCTCAACAACTTATGATACACTGCGTTGTGTCAAGTGTTCTGCATCACATGACGTCATAAAACGGTCGACTGTTCATTCGTTGACCAACACTGGATTTCGTTGGTAAAAAATTGTATTACTCCAATTTATCGTTAGCAATTTTAGTTAGTATTAGATCCAAAAAGATCTACTAACTCTGCTGACAAATGTAACATTTGAAGCATTTCTTGTTTTATTGTTTAGCTAATACACAATCCACTGAAGGCTGGTTTTGCGTCGTAGTTTACAATGTGCTGTTTCTCGCTAGCCTTTACCACATAGTGTTGTAAGCATACAAAATTTGGTCTATATCATTCTGCGAAATTTCACGTATAACGTTTCTTCTTCAGAAAAAAATTGCTGGCCAAAGCTTTCCATTTCCCCCTGATCACACGTGCTACAAATTTCAAGGCATCTGCCCTACTTTCAAAAAAATCTATATTTCACATGCGATGCTGATATTGAATCTCATACAAAATGCACCAAACTATTATGTGAACCGCTGTACCAATTTTCCGAATCCTAATAGCTTTACCTCATCTCATTGCTATATACATAATGTAAACGGCTTAGTGACAAATGGTCCATATATCAGAATATGTATTCCGTTGGCTCAAAAACTTTAGAAATCAGGACACTGTTAACTGAAAATTGATGGCAGATTTTGCCATAATTTCAGCTGTAAATTACCTTGTCTTCTTACCCCAAAATTAATTCTTAATACTTTGCAGTCAATTTGTCATAAAAGTAAGCTCTAATTTTAATATCTAATAATTTTTAGACATGTATCTACCTTTACTCAAACAAAATGATATTTGAAAAACATTTATTTGCATGTACCTTTCAGTAGTCTCGATATCTAAAAAGAGACCTCTACCGAAAGTATGGAACACTAGATGTGTAATGCCCTCTCTATTCTCTGTAGCACTAGAGTGATGATGCGTTTTCAGTTAAATGATGATTCAGCAAATGTCCTTTAGCGTGCCTAAGAAGCTGAATGGCGATTATACAGTCTATATGCAAATACAGATAAAACATCCTAGCCCCGAAATCGGACCTTTCTACCGTAATGTCCTCAGAGATGGTCATAGAATTAAACCAATTCAAAACAAGATTTTTCTTTTATGTCGACAAAGTTTCCGTTGAATTGCAACAGTCCTTCTTGATAAAAAATGACCTACTGGTTTAAAGGAAGAAGAAAAAGAAAACAAAAGGAAAGAGACAAATTTTGAATTATGTACAATTTCTTAATTTTTTTATCAGAAGGTCCTTGCTTGTTAATTATGCAAGTATCTAAGGTGTTACTTTCCTTTAACATAATATATTTTAGCACTCATAAAACAAAAGTAAATAAATTTAATAGTCTACAGATTCGTATTTATATTTGCTCTTTTAGTGTAACTCAATTGGGCCTACCTTACACACGATGGTAAAATTTGGCCCCAAAATTTCCAGACTTCTATGTGGGTATTTAGAACACGAATCATGTTCCATCTGACGTTATCGAACAGAACGCTGACGTGATCGAACAGAACGGGCGTTCTATTGGAGGTCAGCCGCGGACATCCGCAGGTTGTTACAGTAAACACGCAAAAAACGCTCTCATTTTCCCGGGTGCCGTGCGTCAACAGAAAAACAAACATTTTCACAAATATAAACCGTTATTTGGCAAGCTTAGTTTTGCTGCCGCTTAGTATGGAACATATGACATGTAACAAAGCTGCTGGCGTCATTATCGGTGACCTTGAATATTACAACACTTGTTTACGGCGGTATCAATTACTCAGTGCGTTTCGACATCTCGAAGATTTGGATTTTCAGTCAAATTTAGGACCAATCTAAATATGGTATTCGTTTTTTTGGTCCACCAAACGCCCTTTCTAAATCAACCAGCTAGGCACATTTTAGAAAACATTGCGACAAAACTGTGCAGCACACGCATATGGTACGATTTTACGTATACACAGTTCCAGTTTTCATTTAATATCGATGTGGCACATGCGACGGGTTGCTTTTCTAACTACCATGATCTGTTGGAAGATGTTCCAGTTACTGTCATGTTCCCTGGAGCGCGTGCGCGGGAACCCCGGTAACCCGATATCCTACGTTCGAATGGAAACTTTGGGCCAAATTTGACCATCGAGACATTTAATGTATAGCGAGCCATTCAAATGAATATGTATAATAATCCAAGTAGTACATACTATTCAAAATGACATGTAAAATAAACGACGCTTCCATATCTAAATTTGTCTTTTAGTGCAGTTATGCCTAGTTGGAACGTATGGGAATCATTGATACCATACATTTTATTAAGTGGTTTTATTTCTTGAACAACCAACATACGTCTCATATCACCTTCACCTTGTCTACAAATTACGTATATCCTGCCAAGCGACAAGGATTAGCTACGACAAGATAAAAACGACACTTAAGGACCACAAACCAAGACAAATATCCGATTTAAGGTACTCACGACGTGATCTTTGCCCTTATGACGGTAAATTACGTTATAACGAGACGGGATCGATGGGTGGACTATGTGAAACGACGTGAGATGCTATCGCAAACGTTTCCTCACATCTCACACTGTTTGGCTGATTGTTAAAAATGCAGTTGCTCGCCTCACGATGTATCCAAATGGTTTTCTTGCGATTGTTTGAGCTTTATAACTGCCACACTCAAGAATCCGTTATGTAACGTAACTTTGACTTTGTAAAGAACATCACATAAAAACTGTACTTCCACAACATCAAAGCTTCGGATAATATCATTAATATAATTATGATTGTTTCCATTGTTACGTATATGTGTTTCTTACCGTGTGACCTGTACTTAGCCCAGTGGGGCAAAAAAGGTCTTCAGTCATTAACCATTTCGATCGACGTATCAGTTTTTTTTGTTTATCATTCCAATAATGTGCTTGTTTTTAATGAATTTAAAGATAATGTATTTCAAAAACAACACAGTTTCTAAAAGTATTAAAGCTTTATCTAAGCAAGAAGAATATTGTACTGTGTTTGTCATAAATAATGTAAATGAGGCCCTCATTGTCATGGTTTATGCGTAACAATATTTTCAAATGCAGCAAGTTATATACAAAAAAATATATATGTCCATAAGACGACCTATTGAAGTCAAAAGTTACGCTAGAGTACCAAAAAACGTGGCCATGTGTCCCGAATTCAGAGAATTCAACCATGTCTAAGCCTCAGCATGGCCTACCGTCAAATCAATTATCAAATCATTCATCCAGGTATTCTCCGATTAGATTAGTGTTAGTTGTTGCCTACATATTCATTTAAAAAAGAAAAATTGGCAAAACGAGGATATTATAAGCATCTGCATGATCTGATGTTGAGAAAAATGATACTTGAATGAATTTAACCAATTAGTTTCAATATGTACTTGTATAGGTCTTTAGCGTATGACAAAAACATTATTTAGACAAGAATAAGACATCCATTACAAGTTATGGATCGGTATAACCATATCCTGCACTGCTGATTCAAACTGTCTTAACAATGCCTTGCAAACGTTTTGTCTACGAACAGGAAAATGCTCTTTCATACCGTCATAGCGTCAACCGAACAGAACAATCGACAAATAAATCCTACACAACGCGGTTGAAAATTGTATCAAGGGATGAAGTCAAAGGTGATGGATTTCCAAGGTGAAATATTTGGGTCATCGGTTTCCTGTCCTAGATTACAAATTGATATACATGTCCCATGAGATACGTCGTCACTCTTTGTTGTGAAAAAGTAGATGGTATTTCTTTTTTAAATCAGAGTTTCGTGTTGGTTTTGTGAGAATGTATGTTGAAAGATTTTTATCTTTATTGTTTTAAAAGTACAGTCTCATAAAATTTATGTCGTCTATTATAAGATTGGCATGTTTAAAAATCCTCTTGCTCTTCCTTTTCCCAAGAACTATCGTATAGAGTAACTTGTTGCCACCAAGTATAACTAACAATTCTCCTTCTAGAAGTATAGAATTGATTATCCCAGACAGCAAAAAAGGAATGACAAAGTTTTAAGTTCTTGGTGTGTTCTTAAAGTCTGCAAGACAAATATGTACACTCAGATGATATTCAGGGTCATGTTTTAATATCTTGAAAGCGTTACCCAGGAGACAATTGTTAAGACACTTAGAAGTTGAAATATATTCCAAATCATAAGAATAATGTGTTAGGATTGCATTGGCCTATCGAGCACCCACTTGCTAGTTTCTGCCACAGTAATTTATAACGGACAACCACTTAGCTCTAAACCACACGGACCCAGTAGACTCGTGATTTTAGATGTTAATGATAAGCCCAAATGAACAAGAAGATAGTTATGACAAATTATGTCAAGATACCCTGCTGGCTGACTGGCCAAAACTTTCTTTTTCATTTATCAATCTTGTAGGGTCGTGCCTTAAGTTTTCGAGAAACTGATTTCCAAGAGAACCCTTCAACTTAACAACATAAATATTAAACGTTAATAATCTAACATAGGAATAACTACTTATCCAAATAACTCAAAGTAGGTTAAACACTAGCAGCTCAAATAATTTCATTACAGAAACTCATCAGCACTATATAAATAGAACAGAACAAAACATGAGCAAAATTTTAAATCAAGCTTATTTAAAAAACACAATACAAGACCATTTCTTCTTTTGATTCAATGAATCAATTCGGCCAAAGAATACTCAAATAATCATTTCCAATTCGAACCGAATCTCTTTAAATACACCGTAAATTACGTCTCCCCGGAATAAATTTGCAACTTTTAAGCTTTTTACTGATGATTTTAAACCTTAGAGATTTCATTGTTATAAGAAAGTCTTTGGTCCAACTTTAGTTTCTATCCTTTGTGATTGGTCAATTGATTATCTATAATGTATAAACAGAGACTACAAATTACTTTTCGATTTCCGGTTTGTGACTCCTCCCGGTGGAAATGAAAAGACAGAAAAAACTTTTTAGCACTCCTGATGAGAAATTGATCTCTTTGTGGCGAAAATGACAAATAGAATAATTGAACAGACTTTTCTATTATAACTTCAATTTATATTCCTATTGCCAGATGGACGTCAAGAAAATTGAACAAAAATGCGGCAGAGGTTTTAGATATTGTGGTTATAGATGTTCAAGTTCAAAAGATTAGCCATACAATTACCATTCATTCTACTGAGTGAGCAAGATAGACGATTTTTTAATAACCTAACACTATATCCTTATATCCTGTAGCGTTTAAAAACGCGTAATAGATATTCGCACATATTATGTTACCTTGTTACCCATTGGTTGATAGACGTATCATACACTCCTTTTAATGTTTATATTTGTTTGTATTGCATATCTGCCCCACACACAAGAGACACACTGGGTTTATACTCACAGTACAAGCTGCATATCATGACAGGTTTATTTTATTTATTCACATCGGCAAGCAACCCTGTTATTTTCTGTTATAAGTGTGTGGTTAAAATCTTTACAAATAAAACATTTGAGGTTTCGCTTTCCTAAACGGGTCATCCATCTAACGTTCAATCCGATGGACGACCTTTTTTTCAAACTAGGTAGCAATTTTCAACAGAGTGAAGTAAAGAAACCGGCGTTAAATGCATTTACCAAAGGACACAACGCCTATACATGTCTGGGGGACCTCTGTGTTTAAAGCCAAATATCCTAACGTATAACGCTAAAGCCACCAAGACGCCACAAATGATGTGGAAGTTAACAAAATACATTTTAATTCACATACATGTCTTCAAATAAGAAGATATCACAGTCGATTTTTTAAATATTAAACATTATATGGTTTATTACTGGTTAGATACATCTTTGTTACTATTCCATTCATTCGTAGTTTCTATACATTATCACACTGTAACAGCAGATGATCTCATGTGTACACACAGACAAGAAAAATGAGATAACACCCGTAACACGTTCAGACTTCCTTCTTGTTTGAAAGACATTTGCTTCCACTTCGTTTACCTGCAACCAAACCATTTACAACCTTGCGTTAGAATGATAAAGTGGCGTCCATTGACGAAAGTAGCTGGTGTGTGCACCGACTATACACCCTCCAACTGTACTGCCTACCATCATCCGTTATCAGAGAAGCACTGAATCCTGCAAAACCCGCGAGATTTCATCAAACCAGCAGAGATACAGAAACGTAAGGGTACGTAGGACCCCAAGGATATGATATTTTCAAAATAAATGATATGCAGAAGGCAATCGATCAAGACAGCTCCCCTGTGGTGATCTGGTTGTCGTCGTTATCAAACAAGAGTCATACATATCCACTGAACCTGTATCCGTGCTGGGATTTTATCTCTTCCAACAGCTCCTGGAATCCGGTCTCCCGGACGCAGAAGAGTTGGTAAAGTCATTTTTCCTGGAATCCAGGGAACAATGAAACCCATTGTCGTGACGAATGTCCTCCATTAGCATCAATAAGGCCAGGCATTAGAGGGTACCGAAGTTATTGAATGAATCCATCAGCAACGAAGGCAACTTTGATGTCTGAACCAGATCCTGTATCGAATTTTTTTTTTGCTTTCACGGAAAGGAAGAAATACTCCTGTGGTTTGCAATTTTTAACGCTTAGGTTGATAGTGGAGAGAGACAACTGCAAGAGCAATATGTTCAAAGCAAGGTGGAAATATTAAAGCATCCATCAAATGGCACAATGTTGAGTCCTATAACTTCATATGTAATATATAAAAGGTATTATTCCTGGAAAGAGGCTTTAAAAACATCACAACTTATTTATTGATCGATTTGGATGTTAAATTTCATCAACAGTGTGGTAATCACAGACTATTTGGATTCCAGTATCAAGAGGCCATCTGTGCACCTATGATGTGTTCACTTCTGATGTGTTCACTTCTGATGCGACCGTTCACATCAAAGGCAAAGGAACTAACCAATAGGGCTTAAAATAATTAGAAGCAATAACTTAAAGGTACCTATTGCTTCTGACACTAAATAGCAGCATCATATTGGCCAGTAAAATATTGACGCATCTTTTTTACCTTTGTTGATTAGGCCATTCGTTGTTTCACTGACCATCAGAACACATTGGAATAGGCATAATGTTCACATAATTAAGTGATATACTTACTATAATTTGTTCTTTTGTCAAATTAAAAACTAGAAGGTAGGTACGTCTAATGATTTGCAATGCAAAAATTACATTTGCAGGCAATAGACATTTTTTTTCAGATGAGTATAACGTTTTATGCGATGATCATGTTCAGAGGATTGCATCGTTTTAAAACTTGTTTTGAAAGCCTAGAAAGATACACCTTTATAGACAACTGGGTATGAAAGTGTGTTGATCATTTGATCGATGTGTAGTACACGCCACCTTGCGAAGTAGGGATAAACCGCAGATTTAAATAAGGTATTCAACTGCAGACTCTACAAGGCACTGTTCCCTGATGTTATAGAGACTTCTTTCATTCTACATAAATCATTTTGTCTTTGCATGATGTGATGTTTTCTGTAATTTTTTTGTTTTCCTTTCTCTAGGACAATTTAGACTTTTTAAGTCCTACAGGCGTATCTGAAAATATATTTCGATGTTGCGACTCTCGCAATACAACACTAGACTAATAGTTTTACACACGGTATTGCTTTTATTTTCCTTTTTTGATATTTTAGAAAATATTATGATAATTTCCTTTTAAATTCTTGCCCTTGGGCTAATTGCAGGTAATATAAGAGATTCAAACAATGTGAAAAATATCAATACAATAGTAGAAGATGTCTACTTCAGTCTAAAAGCTAAAAAAAACTACGAATAGTCTTACCTAGTCGAAATTCCTTAAATTTGTGTCAAGATTTGCTGTTTAATTCCTTTTTTTAGTTCGTCTTTTCTTAAAATTCCGTGCATCTTTTTTGTAGTTTGTATTGTAACTATTGTGGCAATACTTCGTCTATCAATGATAGTACCATACGCAAAGGGTTCCTGACTGTCTAGCATAGATAACAAATTCAGTTCCACATCAGATATTATATTTTGAATCTTTAATGATCAAACTTGTCAATTCAATGTAACATTACAAAGTAATGATGAGCAGTAAGTATTTCAACAATCTTACATTTGGTATAGCTTTTTGCTGAGTCGGCCGAAGAAAAGCTCCGTTTTGATAATTTACATCAAATTCACTGCATACGTAGCAAACAACAAGGTACAACTGAAGCTGTTGTCACGAGATACGCTTATATAATCCCCGTACAACTGTTGTGCAATAAAGTTATTGATCATATAATTGGCATAACTGGTCATAATGTGTAACATATGATGAAATATCAAATAGATTTCTGTACATAAAATAAGGTTTACTTACAACAAATAAACATCATGATATGATAATACAGACTGACTGACTGCTAAATATGTAACAATATCAAACTAATATCAACAAAGTTATTCATAATCCAAACATGTTCAAAGCCCTTTATAAATTTGTTGTTTGGAACAAAGATACCCTGGAGCTTGGACCATATTTTGAATGTGATTTTTTTAGTTACCAGTTGTAAATGTAAAATGCTTGTCGTTTGATCTTTGCCAAGGTAAAATTTTATAGGGCCAATAAAATTCCAGACATGCTATTGTGTTTCTACTTTGCACATTTAACAATCAGTATTTCACATAACAAACAAAACTCAAATCATTTCAAGGTCTCATTAGAATTAAGATCTTATCACATAACAGATATTATTAAATCCCTCTAGGCCTTCTGGACACACATGCACACACACACACAAACTACATGAAACAGAACTTTCTTTGTGAAGTTGGTCATTTTTCATGATAACCAAACTGACCACTAAATGCTCCATTTTGCTTTATGCACAATATCTATCTATTTTCAGTCATTGTGTGCTACATTTCCTTTTTTACTGAAACGTTTATCAAAACCTTTTTTTTAAGGATAATTTGCAAAATGCCATACACTTTAAAATGATATGCAATGGGCGTTTCTTGACAATCAATTTCAAAGGAAATTTTGATATTTCAAGTTAAGGATAGATATCATGATTAAAGATATATCACATTGTGAATGATTCAAATACGAAACCAGATGCCCTAAAATTTATCCATTATACAAAACAACATGTATTAAATGAGCGAGTCCAATTGGGTTCACACTTTAGTTAAATTTTCAAAACCAGCCGAAAATGAGATAGGTAGATAAATATACCGACAAAATGTCAATGAGCTTTGACATGTCTGAGCCTCTGTTAAACAAGCATAAATGTCATTAGCAAATGTAGAAAAGTGTTAGCAAATTCTTGCAGATGATGTGATTTCCTGCCGTCGTCCTCTTTGAAATCTTTATCTGCGAACGTCAGTAGAGTAACAATATGCTAGTTCCATGAAGTTGCCACGAACGAATCCATGTACAGATGTCCTGGTATTAAGGTGTCTCCGATCATTAAGACATTTCAAGGCAGGTAGATTTACCAGTCAAGGCGCAAGTTGCTCAGTATATATAGAGATGTTCTTGTTGTTGTTGTTATTGATGTTGTCTCTTAAACTACTTCTGTTCGTCATTTTCTGGTTTCATGTTCGATTCTTCTTTTACTTCTCTTTCTTTGTGCTTTAAAGATAGATGTGTCAGCTCATGCGCCGATTGCAGAGGCACTGGTCAAGAGCAACTATGTTGCATCCGCTTGTCAATAAAGACGTAGTGTGTTTTTTGTTTGTTTGTTTGTTTGTTTGTCTACATAAATTTTGAAAATGCAACGATCTTTCAGGCAGACGAGTAAGGCATCCGAGGCGGAGGTAGCATAGTCTGTAGTTCCGTTAATTGTGTCATTGTGAAAACATCAAGTGACAAAATTTATGGTGATTCGTGAGCATTCTCGCAGCAATTTCTCACATGCTCCAAGGAACGTA
The DNA here is from genome assembly GCF_000003815.2 of Branchiostoma floridae. Taxonomy (NCBI): domain Eukaryota; kingdom Metazoa; phylum Chordata; class Leptocardii; order Amphioxiformes; family Branchiostomatidae; genus Branchiostoma; species Branchiostoma floridae. The sequence goes on from NC_049993.1 coordinate 14,960,158, forward strand.
TTTGTGTCCCTTATTATAGTAGATCCGATCCTCAGTACATCGCTTGTAATTGTAGTAAGGATATGCATACATTGTACCACATCAGTTCAGCGTCTATTGAACGATGCAGTTCAGTTTAGATAGTTCTCGTTCGGAACTGATACGTTTTGACCAACTTTGTATTTTCGCATCTCATTCATTTTTGTACGTTCAGTCCATGAACGTTGAGAGTTCTTGGTTAACTTTGATGATAGTTGAGTTGCAGATCAGAAATCACATTGACATATTTTGAGGCTCAGTAACAGTCACAGCTCATTGGCTTGCTGCCAGACATTTTTCTTTAGATTTGAAGGTCATTTCCCTAATGATATCTCAAAAAAAGTTTGTCCCCCAATTGAATTGGCTCCTGCTACTAACAGTAGACACTTTTGACTCCACTACGTGTGCATATTCATAACTGCTTGTAACAAGCAAGGGAATTCAATTACCATGTGGTTAACGTGTAAGCGCAATTGTTTAAAACCAAACATCTGACACAAAGCTGAAAGTTATAGCTTGCAAACGCCAGATGATATGTTTTTTTTTCTAGCTGCCGTTCGCAACATATTCTTGAGTCTTTTTGTAAGAAATGTTGGTTTAAATCCAACAATATGCCAAAACCATATTTAGACCAAACACAAACACACACGAACACAAATACGCATTACACAAATACGCAGTTTGCACGAAATTCTAGTTCAATGCTACTTTTGTCTACGATATATACAGAACCTGCCTTCTCAGCTCAGAATGCACATGCATCTTAAATTATATATTTTATTAACCCTCAAACCACCGTAGCTTTTTTGTGACGTAGATTACCGTATGGGGTCAAAACTGACCCCAAAACGTTTTGTACAAATTCAGTTTTTTTGTGAGACTCTTTTTGTGATTTGTATATATGCATAGTTTCGTTGACATGATTAGGTGATAATACTTCTAGCTCATTATCATAATTTATGCAAAAGATCATGAGGACCACATTTTGCACCAACGCTATTCAGACCGGGAAGGAGGTTTTTTATGCATGTACCAGCTTCAATGCCATATAGCGCCTGAATGGCTTATGCTAGGGCCACGAAACTTGGTAACTTTTTAGAAAATGTTGATAGCAAACACTTTCAGTGAACAAAGTATGTTCATCATTTTTCATGTTGCCATGGCAACGGAATTCTGATAGACAAATATATTACGAAATTTTCTAATTTATTAAACATTTAAGTTTTAAGGTTTTCTTGGTAAATAACAGTTGTTTATCACATCTTATAAAATTCAAAGTAGATTTCAGGATTCAATATACATAATTTATGCTAATAAGATGACGTCATCAGTCAAAATCCAAGATGGCGGCCGATTTTACCTAGATGACGTCATAATGTCGTCATATAACATGATAATGGCACAAAAGCTGCTGCAATAATTTTGGCTTACATTTACATCATTCTCTGAACATTTCGTGATCCTACCATATGCAGTTTTGGTGTGGGTTGCAAAAGGTTCTTTAAAAAATGCTGGGGTCAGTTTTGACCCCACTGGACCATGCATAAACTTTCGAGGATAACTTTATCAACAATGAACCAATCTCGGTAAAAACGTAGGAGGAGTTATAGGACATATACACAAACAAACTCCTGGAAGAAAATTTGTTTTCGACAAGAAATGACATAATGGCACACAATGATATACGCCTGGGGTCAGTTTTGACCCCATGCGGTGGTTTGAGGGTTAAATTTTAGTATGGTATTTTCTTGCGGGAATCCGAAATAAAAAAAAAATAGCATGTTTGGTCCATAAATCTTAAAATAATGATTAAGTAAACAGAATACATTAAAATGCATATCCTAACATAACCATGACAAAAAATAAGTAAAAGATACATAATGTAACAACATACATAATGTAACAAATTACTTATAAGTTTTTTTTTATATTTTGTACCATTTGCTTGATTCTATTTTGTCACCTTGATAAAGAAAAAATGTTTCAATTTTCTTAAACCATGCAGTTTATTATTTTGACTTCATTAAAGTTTCCGTTTCTTTCTTTATCAATTTTCATTGACTTGTGATGTTCTGCTAAAAATCTACATAATTTTGAATGATTTTTTTTAGCAGTATTTGTTTATAAAACATTCAAAATGCAGACGTTAACAGTGTTCATGTTTACCAGTCGTCTTTAATACATAGCGGGTATAAGACATGCGTTTATTCCTTCAACAAATCCGACAAAATCAAAAATAAAAATAAAAAAGATTTAAAAAATAGACTTTTCAAAATTGAATGGGTCCATTTTTTTAATGATGCTCTGGCATTCGGCAGTATCGGACTATCGGACTTGAAATATCTTATACGCAAGAGGGCATGAACACATGTCGTAAATGAAATCTTTGGATTGAATATTGTAATCAAAAAGGACAATGCTATTTTCTAAAGTTTTATGAGGCCGTAAAGACATTGCATATAAAGTCTTTTTACGCAACCGTAGCTTTAATACAGTAACGTTTCTATGACCGTGCGTCACTTTCCTTGGCATAATTCTGACACAATCACTTTGTACTAAGGCACTAAATATCTTTCTTTAAAGTAATGATGCAGTTCCAGACGTTAAGAGTCAACTTGGCAAAAAGTTCTATAAAACGTTACAGTACTTTATGTTAATACTTAACGTTTGTGACCGCATCTGTAACTGTAAGAAGCGACACCTAGTGCTGCAGTACAATGTGAAACAGTTAGAATTGCACTGACAGCAAGTCGCCGAAAGAGATAGTGGAATAACAAAATGTTGTTTAAAAATATGCTTTTTTTTATTTAGGACATTGCTGTCTGCCTGTTCAAGCATTAAAGGGTGGCCATAGAAGCTTCTTGATGACAGAATTTCCAACACCATTGGTGTGTATTTATCTAATAATAGTAAAAACTTTCCATTTTTCCATTTATGACAAACACCGAGATATCACACCATTTTAGTACCAAATCATATATTTCAATGATGAATGATATATAATAAATTTGAAACTCAGCACTAGAAAAAGAAAGAAAAAATTAAAAGAAAAATGTTTCTTTTTATTGAAATCATACGTATTCTTTGATTCTATGTCAATAATCAAATCCATTTTTTAAATGAAAACATCATGTTTGCAAATATTGGTCACATTGTTCAAAAGACATATGTGACTCAATTTAAAGCTTAGATGTCTGTAATTTGTAACTGTCGAATTACAAACAAAATTATTGTTTCTGACGTCGGGTTGTTAAAATTTGTAATGCAAAAAAATAGGGATGTGCAAAAATTGTTTGCACGTAAATTCAATAATGGTAAAATAGGTTTCATGTGGCAGTACGGAAAAGTTAATTTACTTTACGTTATCTCCCATGGCCAGTATACTATTAGGTGTTAGGTTGTGTCACATGGCCAATAGGTGTTGGGCGGTGTGACAAGGGGGAGGGGCGCACGCTGAGGTGTGTTACGTGTTCCCTGCACGGGAATCTCCCATGGCCAGTACGTGTTAGGTAGTGTGATATGGGGGAGGGACCCACGCCTTGGTGTGTTACTGGTTCCTTCAACTTTTATCTCCCATGGCCAGTAGGTGTTAGGTGGTGTAACAAGGGGGAGGGACGCACGCTGAACTGTGGTACGGGCTTCCTGCACTGTCCTCTCCCAAGGCCAGTAGGCCTTGGTGACAAGGGGGAGGGACTCACGCCGTGGTGTGTTACGGGTTCCCTCAACTGGTATCTCCCATGGCCAGTAGGTGTTGGGTGGTGTGACAAGAGGGAGGGACGCACGCTGAGGTGTGGTACGGGTTTCCTGCACTGGAATCTTCCAAGGCCAGTAGGTGTCCGTTGGTGTGACATAGGGGAGGGACGCACGCCGTGGTGTGTCATGTGTTCCCTCACCTGGTAACTCGCATGGCCAGTAGGTGTTAGGTAGTGTGACAAGGGGGAGAGGCGCACGGTGTGGTGTGTCATGTGTTCCCTCGCTTGTTATCTCCCATGGCCAGTAAGTGTTAGGTGGTGTAATATGGGGGAGGGACGCCCTTTGTGGTGTGTTACGGGTTCCCTCGACTTTTATCTCCCATGACCAGTAGGTGTTGGGTGGTGTGACAAGGGGGAGGGACGCACGCCGTGGTGTGTCATGGGCCCCCTCCTCACTTGGTATCTGCCAAGGCCAGTAGGTGTTAGGTGGTGTGACAAGGGGGAGGGACGCACGCCGTGGTGTGTCATGGGCCCCCTCCTCACTTGGTATCTCCCAAGGCCAGTAGGTGTTAGGTGGTGTGACAAGGGGGAGGGACGCACGCCGTGGTGTGTCATGGGCCCCCTCCTCACTTGGTATCTCCCAAGGCCAGTAGGTGTTAGGCAGTGTGACATGGGGGAGGGACGTACGCCTTGGTGTGTTACGGGTTCCCTCGCCTGATATCTCCCATGGCCAGTAGGTGTTAGGTGGTGTGACATGGGGAAGGGACGCGCGCCGTGGTGTGATACAAGTTCCATCCCCGGATATCTCCCAAGGCCAGTAGGTGTTTGGCAATGCCAGGAAGGCGATATGAGCTTCCGTGACATTTTGACCCCTGGACACGATAGCATCTGTGACGTTGACAAAGGTCCTCAAACCTTGGTCTGCAGGCCGGGATACCAAAGCTGTTCTTAGCTGTCTACGAGCCCGTAGACCATGTACCTCAGGGGACATTCTATAGAAGCTGTTAGACTGGATGTTGCTCCCTTCAGCCAAGCCATATGTGACCACAGAGCTTCCAGGTCGGTGCCCTCTGGAAGCAGAGGTGACATCCCGAAAGGCCTGACGCTGTTGACCCCTATCTCTGACGACAGACCGGCCATTGGTCCCTTCAGCCAAGCCATATGTGACCACAGAGCTTCCAGATCGGTGCCTCCCGGAAGCAGAGGTGACATCCCGAAAGGCCTGTCGCTGCGGTGGCCTGTTTCTGACGACATGATGCAAAATCTCGGCAGCATCAGCATAGAAAGGCATGGGTCCGCTTTCATCATCCGGGATCTCACTGTAGGTATGTCGTGATACAGGCAGGGGGCGCTGTGCAGCGGCCCCATGATCAGAGATCTCCCAAGCTGTACGCGGGGGAGCAGGCAGGGGGCGCTGTGCAGCCGCTACGTTATCTGGGATCACACTGTAGGTTGGTTCAATGGACTGGATAACGGCCGGTAATGACCTACAGGATACTCTATCGTCTGCGGTGCCCCCGCGTGTACAGGATACTGCGGGGAGAGAAGAAGACCGCACCACGCTGGAGATGGCGTCATCTGGAATCTCCCAGTATGTGTGGGGGAGACCAGGCAAAGGCCTCTGAGCAGCCGCTATGTCATCTGGGATCTCGCCGTAAGTGGGCTCGATGGAATCAAGCACAGCAGGCAATGACCTACAGGAGGCTACGTCATCCGACGTCCTCTTGTTTGGCCAAGCAGGAAGAGAAGCCGACCTCAACAAGCCGGGGAAGGCAACACCAGGCGGGATGGTCCAGATGTGTGCATCGTCGCTGTTCATCTCATACTCGGCTTTAGCCTTTGGTGAGCGCAACTTCCATGCCAACATCACAAGTGACAACACGACCAGGCTGACCATAGCCGAGACCACAACTGAGATGACAACATGATCTGTTGTTGGAGTCATGCCTGAACCAGGTGTGGTACTCACCTGTAGTGTGGAGTTGTCTCCCGGTTTTGAAGATGTGTGGTCTCTTTTCGTATGTTCAGAGTAGTGTGGCAGGTAGGTGGAGTGATCAGTCTTTGTTAGGTGAGTGGTTGGTGTAGTGGGTGTCTGGCAATGCACCGGGGGCGCACTGAACACAATGTGTTCATCTTTGGTAAGCAGAATGCAGGTGATGTTCTTTGCATTGTCATGGGTGGCGTTTGCATGGGTGGTGTGCTTTTTGTCGCATCCAGACTTTGTGGTGGTGTGTGTGTTTTCGTCTTGCGTCTGAAGAAACGACATACCAACACCTTCAAAGGTTGTGTTTCCTGTGGCCATGGAAACCAGACGGAAAACATGGTTTCTCAACAAGTCCACTACAATGCCCTCGTCGTATTCGTGAACCTTCCGGCACTGCTCAAGCATGTTGGGGACCACTTTGTCTGCCACAGAGCCGTTAGTAGCCAAGACAACCACAGGGGGCTGGATTGAGATCGTGCTCAAAGAGCGATCCAAGGCACCACATGATATGCCAGGGTTGATATCTCGCACACCGGTGGTACCAGGCACACGGTCTGATGAAGCAGACATCCAGCCAAACGAGAGTCCAGGAGTTGCCATAGTTTGTCTGACACAGAAGAGGAACTTGGGCACCCCAACAACCAATGTTGAACCTCTGAACATACTCGTGAACCGATGTAGGCTCCATATCATTGCATGTGGCTTTGCATCATGGACAGATGACAACATACTACTGCTGATATGGAGCATTCTCAGGACATGCTGTTCACGAAGCACAACGCGATCCAGACATGACAGATCATTACCACTCAGGTCTAACCAGGTCAGCTGTAGATGTTGGAATGACCTCGGGGAAATGCTCTTGATCTCATTCAACCCCAGGTTCATGATCATGGTACCTTCCAGACCAAAGAGCCAAGCAGGGTCCACAACCTGTAACATGTTGTTCTCTAGATCCAAGAACGTTAGGCGAGTCAGGTGACTAAAACTTGCCGGATCGATCTGCTTGATGCAGTTGTTAGACAAAATCAGCATCAAGAGCTTCTTTAAGCCAGTGAACCAGGTCTGTTTGACCTTTGCCAACCTGTTATGATCTAGGGACAGTGCTTCTAGATTGGTAAACCCAACGAAGGAGTTGTTCTCCATATCTGTGATCTTTGCTTCTATCAGACCCAATGTGTCGACCCGAGAGTGATCAAGCGGTGTCAGGCTCTCAGCCGACAGGACGTGGAATGGGAATCCTCTTATTGCAACACCCTCGGCCTTAGCAACGAAAGAGAAAGGACTTCCAGAGGTGACCCCCTCACTCAGGACCTCACACATGACACATGCCCCAGTGTAACCTAGTAGTACCGGCTTGTCTGTTAAGGGCACACATTCTCGCCATACAACAGCCTTACACTGAGAAAATCGAGAGCCATCTGAAGCTACACAGGATGCTGTCAAGAGGAGCAAGAACAACATGGCTGCGTTCTTCTTCGCACGACCACTTGCACACATATCTACTATTCTCATCCAATCCTTTCATCCCCAAAACAAAATGTCACTTACCTGCGGTTTTGCCTCGCAGATCTCTAATCATCGGTGACTAAAAGTGAGTCAGCAAATCGCCTTTTCCCTTTGTTGTAACGATGGTTGTCGGTACGTAACAAGGTTTGCCCCGCCGGTTGCGGCGGTGGCTCTACGCACACTGCTTTAATTTACCAGACTTATTACTTAGCTTAGTGTTATGATTATGCATGGAATTGGATTGACGAATCAGAGTGTGTTGACTACACACGAGTTGCGCAGAATTAAGCTTCCTGAAATAGTTCATGAATAGTAAGTAATAAAGGTCAGTGAACCGTATTTCCTGCTGTAGTAAAATTGCCGTCACAGCTTTTTAGAAGGACCTTGTTTATGAGAGTAATGACAAGGTTTTAAACTTTTGCGGTCCGGACATGGTGCGTACGCGTAGCAAACACATAACGCACTGGTTCGTAGACCAACGCTTAAATAATTATATCACGCCAAAAGTTAAGTTTGCGTAAATATAGTAATAAATACTATAAACATTGTCTTTCTTGATTACAGAAATTCTTCATATGCTTGATTTAACATAGTAAAGTTTGATATAGAGTAGCAAATAAAAACTGTTTTTCCTATGCCTTGCGTAGTAAAAAGAAAGAAAAATGTAGATCGCAAAATAACCCAATAAAAAATGATAAAAAATCACGTTGTCGTTGTACAATGATTGTTTTAATGCATTGTGAATGTTACAACAAGTTATTGATAATACGTCCACGGTATTTAGAAAAAAAATGGTATGTGGTTTTGAGTTAAGGATCGAAATTTATTTCAGTAGAGTAGAGTGATTTATTTCCTTGTTCTTTTTCGGACAGACATCTTTTATTAGTGACTGGGCAAGGATATTACAGACCAACAGGACATTCTTTTTCGTCAGTGGAGTATCAATGGCATGGTGTTTGTCGACGTCAGCTGCTCACTTCTTTCCTCGTTTCAGATCGGTACCTAACAATATTTGCACCGCCGGTCACATCTTAAAGATACAATGCACGTTTTACCAGACTTATTACTT